>NW_027477382.1:0-77234 GCF_051020955.1 Megalopta genalis
GAAGCTATATCATACGTTTCGCATGGATTCCAATATAACCCTTCAAATTCGTATTGATTTGAAGCTAAATCATGTGTTTCGCATGGATTTGAAGCTAACTCGTTTGTTTCGCATGCTGTTGAAGCTAAATCATGTATATCACAAGTATTTGAAGCTAAACCATTTGTATCGCATGGGATCGAAGATAAGCCTCCTACTTCGCATTGATTTGAAGCTAAATCATGTGTTTCGCATGGATTTGAAGCTAACTCGTTTGTTTCGCATGCTGTTGAAGCTAAATCATATATATCACAAGTATTTGAAGCTATATCATACTTTTCGCATGGATTCCAAGATAACCCTTCTAATTCGCATAGATTTGAAGCTAAATCATGTGTTTCGCATGGATTTGAAGCTAACTCGTTTTTTTCGCATGCAGTTGTAGCTAAATCATGTATATCACAAGTAATTGAAGCTAAACCATTTGTTTCGCATGGATTTGAAGCTAACTTGTTTGATTCGCGAGCAGTTGAAGCTACATCATATATATCACTAGTATTTGAAGCTATATCATACTTTTCGCATGGATTCCAAGATAACCCTTCTAATTCGCATAGATTTGAAGCTAAATCATGTGTTTCGCATGGATTTGAAGCTAACTCGTTTTTTTCGCATGCAGTTGTAGCTAAATCATGTATATCACAAGTAATTGAAGCTAAACCATTTGTTTCGCATGGATTTGAAGCTAACTTGTTTGATTCGCGAGCAGTTGAAGCTACATCATATATATCACAAGTATTTGAAGCTAAACCATTTGTTTCGCATTTATTCGAAGCTAAGCCTTCTACTTCGCATTGATTTGAGGCTAAATCATGTGTTTCGCTTGGTTTTGAAGCTAACTCGTTTTTTCGCATGCTGTTGTAGCTAAATCATGTATATCACAAGTATTTGAAGCTGAACCATTTGTTTCGCATGGATTCGAAGATAAGCCTACTACTTCGCATTGATTTGAAGCTAAATCATGTGTTTCGCATGGATTTGAATCTAACTCGTACATTTCGCATGCTGTTGTAGCTAATTCATGTATATCACAAGTATTTGAAGCTAAACCATTTGTTTCGCATTTATTCGAAGCTAAGCCTTCCACTTCGCATTGATTTGAGGCTAAATCATATGTTTCGCTTGGTTTTGAAGCTAACTCGTTTTTTTCGCATGCTGTTGAAGCTAAATCATGTATATCACAAGTATTTGAAGCTATATCATACGTTTCGCAAGGAATCGAAGATATGCCTCCTACTTCGCATTGATTTGAAGCTAAATCATGTGTTTCGCATGGATTTGAAGCTAACTCGTTTGTTTCGCATGCAGTTGAAGCTGAATCATGTATATCACAAGTATTTGAAGCTAAACTATTCGTTTCGCATGGATTCGAAGATAAGCCTTCCACATCGCATTGATTTGACGCTAAATCATGTGTTTCGCATGGATTTGAAGCTAACTCGTTTGTTTCGCATGCTGTTGAAGCTAAATCAAGTGTATCAAAAGTATTTGAAGCTAAACCATTTGTATCGCATGGGATCGAAGATAAGCCTCCTACTTCGCATTGATTTGAAGCTAAATCATGTGTTTCGCATGGATTTGAAGCTAACTCGTTTGTTTCGCATGCTGTTGAAGCTAAATCATATATATCACAAGTATTTGAAGCTAAACCATTTGTTTCGCATTTATACGATGCTAAGCCTTCTTCTTCGCATTGATTTGAGGCTAAATCATGTGTTTCGCTCGGTTTTGAAGCTAACTCGTTTGTTTCGCATGCTGTTGAAGCTAAATCATGTATATCACAAGTATTTGAAGCTAAACCATTTGTATCGCATGGGATCGAAGATAATCCTCCTACTTCGCATTGATTTGAAGCTAAATCATGTGTTTCGCATGGATTTGAAGCTAACTCGTTTGTTTCGCATGCTGTTGAAGCTAAATCATATATATCACAAGTATTTGAAGCTAAACCATTTGTTTCGCATTTATTCGAAGCTAAGCCTTCTACTTCGCATTGATTTGAGGCTAAATCATGTGTTTCGCTCGGTTTTGAAGCTAACTCGTTTGTTTCGCATGCTGTTGAAGCTAAATCATGTATATCACAAGTATTTGAAGCTATATCATACGTTTCGCATGGATTCCAAGATAACCCTTCTAATTCGCATTGATTTGAAGCTAAATCATGTGTTTCGCATGGATTTGAAGCTAACTCGTTTGTTTCGCATGCTGTTGAAGCTAAATCATATATCACAAGTATTTCAATCTAAACCATTTGTTACGCATGGATTTGAAGCTAACTTGTTTGATTCGCGAGCAGTTGAAGCTAAATCATATATATCACAAGTATTTGAAGCTAAACCATTTGTTTCGCATTTATTCGAAGCTAAGCCTTCTACTTCGCATTGATTTGAAGCTAAATCATGTGTTTCGCATGGATTTGAAGCTAACTCGTTTGTTTCGCATGCAGTTCAAGCTGAATCATGTATATCACAAGTATTTGAAGCTAAACTATTCGTTTCGCATGGATTCGAAGATAAGCCTTCCACATCGCATTGATTTGACGCTAAATCATGTGTTTCGCATGGATTTGAAGCTAACTCGTTTGTTTCGCATGCTGTTGAAGCTAAATCAAGTGTATCAAAAGTATTTGAAGCTAAACCATTTGTATCGCATGGGATCGAAGATAAGCCTCCTACTTCGCATTGATTTGAAGCTAAATCATGTGTTTCGCATGGATTTGAAGCTAACTCGTTTGTTTCGCATGCTGTTGAAGCTAAATCATATATATCACAAGTATTTGAAGCTAAACCATTTGTTTCGCATTTATACGATGCTAAGCCTTCTTCTTCGCATTGATTTGAGGCTAAATCATGTGTTTCGCTCGGTTTTGAAGCTAACTCGTTTGTTTCGCATGCTGTTGAAGCTAAATCATGTATATCACAAGTATTTGAAGCTATATCATACGTCTCGCATGGATTCCAAGATAACCCTTCTAATTAGCATAGATTTGAAGATAAATCATGTGTTTCGCTTGGATTTGAATATAACTCATTTGTTTCGCATGCTGTTGAAGCTAAATCATGTATATCACAAGTATTTGAAGCTGAACCATTTGTTTCGCATGGATTCGAAGATAAGCCTACTACTTGGCATTGATTTGAAGCTAAATCATGTGTTTCGCATGGATTTGAATCTAACTCGTACATTTCGCATGCTGTTGTAGCTAATTCATGTATATCACAAGTATTTGAAGCTAAACCATTTGTTTCGCATTTATTCGAAGCTAAGCCTTCCACTTCGCATTGATTTGAGGCTAAATCATATGTTTCGCTTGGTTTTGAAGCTAACTCGTTTTATTCGCATGCTGTTGAACCTAAATCATGTATATCACAAGTATTTGAAGCTATATCATACGTTTCGCAAGGAATCGAAGATATGCCTCCTACTTCGCATTGATTTGAAGCTAAATCATGTGTTTCGCATGGATTTGAAGCTAACTCGTTTTTTTCGCATGCAGTTGTAGCTAAATCATGTATATCACAAGTAATTGAAGCTAAACCATTTGTTTCGCATGGATTTGAAGCTAACTTGTTTGATTCGCGAGCAGTTGAAGCTAAATCATATATATCACAAGTATTTGATGCTAAACCATTTGTTTCGCATTTATTCGAAGCTAAGCCTTCTACTTCGAATTGATTTGAGGCTAAATCATGTGTTTCGCTTGGTTTTGAAGCTAACTCGTTTTTTTCGCATGCTGTTGTAGCTAAATCATGTATATCACAAGTATTTGAAGCTAAACCATTTGTTTCGCATGGATTCGAAGATAAGCCTACTACTTCGCATTGATTTGAAGCTAAATCATGTGTTTCGCATGGATTTGAATCTAACTCGTACATTTCGCATGCTGTTGTAGCTAATTCATGTATATCACAAGTATTTGAAGCTAAACCATTTGTTTCGCATTTATTCGAAGCTAAGCCATCCACTTCGCATTGATTTGAGGCTAAATCATGTGTTTCGCTTGGTTTTGAAGCTAACTCGTTTTTTTCGCATGCTGTTGAAGCTAAATCATGTATATCGCAAGTATTTGAAGCTATATCATACGTTTCGCATGGAATCGAAGATATGCCTCCTACTTCGCATTGATTTGAATCTAAATCATGTGTTTCGCATGGATTTGAAGCTAACTCGTTTGTTTCGCATGCAGTTGAAGCTGAATCATGTATATCACAAGTATTTGAAGCTAAACTATTCGTTTCGCATGGATTCGAAGATAAGCCTTCTTCATCGCATTGATTTGATGCTAAATCATGTGTTTCGCATGGATTTGAATCTAACTCGTTTGTTTCGCATGCTGTTGAAGCTAAATCAAGTGTATCAAAAGTATTTGAAGCTAAACCATTTGCTTCGCATGGATTCGAAGATAAGCCTTGCACTTGGCATTGATTTGAAGCTAACTCATGTGTTTCGCATGGATTTGAAGTTAACTCGTTTGTTTCGCATGCAGTTGAAGCTAAATCATGTATATCACAAATATTTGCAGCTAAACCATTTGTTTCGCATGGATTCGAAGATAACCCTTCTACTTCGCATTGATTTGAAGCTAAATCATGTGTTTCGCATGGATTTGAAGCTAACTCGTTTGTTTCGCATGCTGTTGAAACTAAATCATGTATATCACAAGTATTTGAAGCTATATCATTTGTTTCGCATGGATTTGAAGCTAAGCCATCAACTTCGCGTTGACTTGATACTAAATCATGTGTTTCGCAAGGATTTGAAGCTAACTCGTTTGTTTCGCATGCTGTTGAAGCTAGATCATGTATATCACAAGTATTTGAAGCTATATCATTTGTTTCGCATGGATTCGAAGATTAGTCTTCTACTTCGCATTGATTAGATGCTAAATCATGTGTTTATCATGGGTTTGAGGCTAACTCGTTTGTTTCGCCTGCATTTGAAGCTATATCACTTATATTCACAAGTATGTGAAGCTAAATCATTCGTTTCGCATGGATTTGAAGCTAAGCCATCAACTTCGCGTTGACTTGATACTAAATCATGTGTTTCGCAAGGATTTGAAGCTAACTCGTTTGTTTCGCATGCTGTTGAAGCTAAATCATGTATATCACAAGTATTTGAAGCTAAACCATTTGTTTCGCATTTATTCGAAGCTAAGCCTTCTACTTCGCATTGATTTGAGGCTAAATCATGTGTTTCGCTTGGTTTTGAAGCTAACTCGTTTTTTTCGCATGCTGTTGTAGCTAAATCATGTATATCACAAGTATTTGAAGCTGAACCATTTGTTTCGCATGGATTCGAAGATAAGCCTACTACTTCGCATTGATTTGAAGCTAAATCATGTGTTTCGCATGGATTTGAATCTAACTCGTTTGTTTCGCATGCTGTTGAAGCTAAATCATGTGTATCACAAGTATTTGAAGCTATATCATACGTTTCGCATGGATTCCAATATAACCCTTCAAATTCGCATTGATTTGAAGCTAAATCATGTGTTTCGCATGGATTTGAAGCTAACTCGTTTGTTTCGCATGCTGTTGAAGCTAAATCATGTATATCACAAGTATTTGAAGCTAAACCATTTGTATCGCATGGGATCGAAGATAAGCCTCCTACTTCGCATTGATTTGAAGCTAAATCATGTGTTTCGCATGGATTTGAAGCTAACTCGTTTGTTTCGCATGCTGTTGAAGCTAAATCATATATATCACAAGTATTTGAAGCTATATCATACTTTTCGCATGGATTCCAAGATAACCCTTCTAATTCGCATTGATTTGAAGCTAAATCATGTGTTTCGCATGGATTTGAAGCTAACTCGTTTTTTTCGCATGCAGTTGTAGCTAAATCATGTATATCACAAGTAATTGAAGCTAAACCATTTGTTTCGCATGGATTTGAAGCTAACTTGTTTGATTCGCGAGCAGTTGAAGCTACATCATATATATCACAAGTATTTGAAGCTAAACCATTTGTTTCGCATTTATTCGAAGCTAAGCCTTCTACTTCGCATTGATTTGAGGCTAAATCATGTGTTTCGCTTGGTTTTGAAGCTAACTCGTTTTTTTCGCATGCTGTTGTAGCTAAATCATGTATATCACAAGTATTTGAAGCTGAACCATTTGTTTCGCATGGATTCGAAGATAAGCCTACTACTTCGCATTGATTTGAAGCTAAATCATGTGTTTCGCATGGATTTGAATCTAACTCGTACATTTCGCATGCTGTTGTAGCTAATTCACGTATATCACAAGTATTTGAAGCTAAACCATTTGTTTCGCATTTATTCGAAGCTAAGCCTTCCACTTCGCATTGATTTGAGGCTAAATCATATGTTTCGCTTGGTTTTGAAGCTATCTCGTTTTTTTCGCATGCTGTTGAAGCTAAATCATGTATATCACAAGTATTTGAAGCTATATCATACGTTTCGCAAGGAATCGAAGATATGCCTCCTACTTCGCATTGATTTGAAGCTAAATCATGTGTTTCGCATGGATTTGAAGCTAACTCGTTTGTTTCGCATGCAGTTGAAGCTGAATCATGTATATCACAAGTATTTGAAGCTAAACTATTCGTTTCGCATGGATTCGAAGATAAGCCTTCCACATCGCATTGATTTGACGCTAAATCATGTGTTTCGCATGGATTTGAAGCTAACTCGTTTGTTTCGCATGCTGTTGAAGCTAAATCAAGTGTATCAAAAGTATTTGAAGCTAAACCATTTGTATCGCATGGGATCGAAGATAAGCCTCCTACTTCGCATTGATTTGAAGCTAAATCATGTGTTTCGCATGGATTTGAAGCTAACTCGTTTGTTTCGCATGCTGTTGAAGCTAAATCATATATATCAAAAGTATTTGAAGCTAAACCATTTGTTTCGCATTTATACGATGCTAAGCCTTCTTCTTCGCATTGATTTGAGGCTAAATCATGTGTTTCGCTCGGTTTTGAAGCTAACTCGTTTGTTTCGCATGCTGTTGAAGCTAAATCATGTATATCACAAGTATTTGAAGCTATATCATACGTTTCGCATGGATTCCAAGATAACCCTTCTAATTCGCATAGATTTGAAGATAAATCATGTGTTTCGCTTGGATTTGAATATAACTCATTTGTTTCGCATGCTGTTGAAGCTAAATCATGTATATCACAAGTATTTGAAGCTAAACCATTTGTATCGCATGGGATCGAAGATAATCCTCCTACTTCGCATTGATTTGAAGCTAAATCATGTGTTTCGCATGGATTTGAAGCTAACTCGTTTGTTTCGCATGCTGTTGAAGCTAAATCATATATATCACAAGTATTTGAAGCTAAACCATTTGTTTCGCATTTATACGATGCTAAGCCTTCTTCTTCGCATTGATTTGAGGCTAAATCATGTGTTTCGCTCGGTTTTGAAGCTAACTCGTTTGTTTCGCATGCTGTTGAAGCTAAATCATGTATATCACAAGTATTTGAAGCTATATCATACGTTTCGCATGGATTCCAAGATAACCCTTCTAATTCGCATTCATTTGAAGCTAAATCATGTGTTTCGCATGGATTTGAAGCTAACTCGTTTGTTTCGCATGCTGTTGAAGCTAAATCATATATCACAAGTATTTCAATCTAAACCATTTGTTACGCATGGATTCGAAGATCAGCCTTCTACTTCGCATTGATTTGATGATAAATCATGTGTTTCGCATGGATTTGAAGCTAACTCGTTTGTTTCGCATGCTGTTGAAGCTAAATCATGTATATCACAAGTATTTGAAGCTAAACCATTTGTATCGGATGGGATCGAAGATAAGCCTCCTACTTCGCATTGATTTGAAGCTAAATCATGTGTTTCGCATGGATTTGAAGCTAACTCGTTTGTATCGCATGCAGTTGTAGCTAAATCATGTATATCACAAGTATTTGAAGCTAAACCATTTGTTTCGCATGGATTCGAAGATAAGCCTTCTACTTCGCATTGATTTTAATCTAAATCATGTCTTTCGCATGGATTTAAAGGTAACTCGTTTGTTTCGCATGCAGTTGAAGCTGAATCATGTATATCACAAGTATTTGAAGCTAAACTATTCGTTTCGCATGGATTCGAAGTTAACTCGTTTGTTTCGCATACAGTTGAAGCTAAATCACGTATATCACAAGTATTTGCAGCTAAACCATTTGTTTCGCATCGATACGAAGATAACCCTTCTACTTCGCATTGATTTGAAGCTAAATCATGTGTTTCGCAAGGATTTGAAGCTAACTCGTTTGTTTCGCATGCTGTTGAAGCTAGATCATGTATATCACAAGTATTTGAAGCTATATCATACGTTTCGCATGGATTCCAATATAACCCTTCAAATTCGCATTGATTTGAAGCTAAATCATGTGTTTCGCATGGATCTGAAGCTAACTCGTTTGTTTCGCATGCTGTTGAAGCTAAATAATGTATATCACAAGTATTTGAAGCTAAACCATTTGTATCGCATGGGATCGAAGATAAGCCTCCTACTTCGCATTGATTTGAAGCTAAATCATGTGTTTCGCATGGATTTGAAGCTAACTCGTTTGTTTCGCATGCTGTTGAAGCTAAATCATATATATCACAAGTATTTGAAGCTATATCATACTTTTCGCATGGATTCCAAGATAACCCTTCTAATTCGCATTGATTTGAAGCTAAATCATGTGTTTCGCATGGATTTGAAGCTAACTCGTTTTTTTCGCATGCAGTTATAGCTAAATCATGTATATCACAAGTAATTGAAGCTAAACCATTTGTTTCGCATGGATTTGAAGCTGACTTGTTTGATTCGCGAGCAGTTGAAGCTAAATCATATATATCACAAGTATTTGAAGCTAAACCATTTGTTTCGCATTTATTCGAAGCTAAGCCTTCTACTTCGCATTGATTTGAAGCTAAATCATGTGTTTCGCATGGATTTGAAGCTAACTCGTTTGTTTCGCATGCAGTTCAAGCTGAATCATGTATATCACAAGTATTTGAAGCTAAACTATTCGTTTCGCATGGATTCGAAGATAAGCCTTCCACATCGCATTGATTTGACGCTAAATCATGTGTTTCACATGGATTTGAAGCTAACTCGTTTGTTTCGCATGCTGTTGAAGCTAAATCAAGTGTATCAAAAGTATTTGAAGCTAAACCATTTGTATCGCATGGGATCGAAGATAAGCCTCCTACTTCGCATTGATTTGAAGCTAAATCATGTGTTTCGCATGGATTTGAAGCTAACTCGTTTGTTTCGCATGCTGTTGAAGCTAAATCATATATATCACAAGTATTTGAAGCTAAACCATTTGTTTCGCATTTATACGATGCTAAGCCTTCTTCTTCGCATTGATTTGAGGCTGAATCATGTGTTTCGCTCGGTTTTGAAGCTAACTCGTTTGTTTCGCATGCTGTTGAAGCTAAATCATGTATATCACAAGTATTTGAAGCTATATCATACGTCTCGCATGGATTCCAAGATAACCCTTCTAATTCGCATAGATTTGAAGATAAATCATGTGTTTCGCTTGGATTTGAATATAACTCATTTGTTTCGCATGCTGTTGAAGCTAAATCATGTATATCACAAGTATTTGAAGCTGAACCATTTGTTTCGCATGGATTCGAAGATAAGCCTACTACTTGGCATTGATTTGAAGCTAAATCATGTGTTTCGCATGGATTTGAATCTAACTCGTACATTTCGCATGCTGTTGTAGCTAATTCATGTATATCACAAGTATTTGAAGCTAAACCATTTGTTTCGCATTTATTCGAAGCTAAGCCTTCCACTTCGCATTGATTTGAGGCTAAATCATATGTTTCGCTTGGTTTTGAAGCTAACTCGTTTTTTTCGCATGCTGTTGAAGCTAAATCATGTATATCACAAGTATTTGAAGCTATATCATACGTTTCGCAAGGAATCGAAGATATGCCTCCTACTTCGCATTGATTTGAAGCTAAATCATGTGTTTCGCATGGATTTGAAGCTAACTCGTTTTTTTCGCATGCAGTTGTAGCTAAATCATGTATATCACAAGTAATTGAAGCTAAACCATTTGTTTCGCATGGATTTGAAGCTAACTTGTTTGATTCGCGAGCAGTTGAAGCTAAATCATATATATCACAAGTATTTGAAGCTAAACCATTTGTTTCGCATTTATTCGAAGCTAAGCCTTCTACTTCGAATTGATTTGAGGCTAAATCATGTGTTTCGCTTGGTTTTGAAGCTAACTCGTTTTTTTCGCATGCTGTTGTAGCTAAATCATGTATATCACAAGTATTTGAAGCTAAACCATTTGTTTCGCATGGATTCGAAGATAAGCCTACTACTTCGCATTGATTTGAAGCTAAATCATGTGTTTCGCATGGATTTGAATCTAACTCGTACATTTCGCATGCTGTTGTAGCTAATTCATGTATATCACAAGTATTTGAAGCTAAACCATTTGTTTCGCATTTATTCGAAGCTAAGCCATCCACTTCGCATTGATTTGAGGCTAAATCATGTGTTTCGCTTGGTTTTGAAGCTAACTCGTTTTTTTCGCATGCTGTTGAAGCTAAATCATGTATATCGCAAGTATTTGAAGCTATATCATACATTTCGCAAGGAATCGAAGATATGCCTCCTACTTCGCATTGATTTGAAGCTAAATCATGTGTTTCGCATGGATTTGAAGCTAACTCGTTTGTTTCGCATGCAGTTGAAGCTGAATCATGTATATCACAAGTATTTGAAGCTAAACTATTCGTTTCGCATGGATTCGAAGATAAGCCTTCCACATCGCATTGATTTGACGCTAAATCATGTGTTTCGCATGGATTTGAAGCTAACTCGTTTGTTTCGCATGCTGTTGAAGCTAAATCAAGTGTATCAAAAGTATTTGAAGCTAAACCATTTGTATCGCATGGGATCGAAGATAAGCCTCCTACTTCGCATTGATTTGAAGCTAAATCATGTGTTTCGCATGGATTTGAAGCTAACTCGTTTGTTTCGCATGCTGTTGAAGCTAAATCATATATATCACAAGTATTTGAAGCTAAACCATTTGTTTCGCATTTATACGATGCTAAGCCTTCTTCTTCGCATTGATTTGAGGCTAAATCATGTGTTTCGCTCGGTTTTGAAGCTAACTCGTTTGTTTCGCATGCTGTTGAAGCTAAATCATGTATATCACAAGTATTTGAAGCTATATCATACGTTTCACATGGATTCCAAGATAACCCTTCTAATTCGCATAGATTTGAAGATAAATCATGTGTTTCGCTTGGATTTGAATATAACTCATTTGTTTCGCATGCTGTTGAAGCTAAATCATGTATATCACAAGTATTTGAAGCTAAACCATTTGTATCGCATGGGATCGAAGTTAATCCTCCTACTTCGCATTGATTTGAAGCTAAATCATGTGTTTCGCATGGATTTGAAGCTAACTCGTTTGTTTCGCATGCTGTTGAAGCTAAATCATATATATCACAAGTATTTGAAGCTAAACCATTTGTTTCGCATTTATTCGAAGCTAAGCCTTCTACTTCGCATTGATTTGAGGCTAAATCATGTGTTTCGCTCGGTTTTGAAGCTAACTCGTTTGTTTCGCATGCTGTTGAAGCTAAATCATGTATATCACAAGTATTTGAAGCTATATCATACGTTTCGCATGGATTCCAAGATAACCCTTCTAATTCGCATTGATTTGAAGCTAAATCATGTCTTTCGCATGGATTTAAAGGTAACTCGTTTGTTTCGCATGCAGTTGAAGCTGAATCATGTATATCACAAGTATTTGAAGCTAAACTATTCGTTTCGCATGGATTCGAAGTTAACTCGTTTGTTTCGCATACAGTTGAAGCTAAATCACGTATATCACAAGTATTTGCAGCTAAACCATTTGTTTCGCATCGATACGAAGATAACCCTTCTACTTCGCATTGATTTGAAGCTAAATCATGTGTTTCGCAAGGATTTGAAGCTAACTCGTTTGTTTCGCATGCTGTTGAAGCTAGATCATGTATATCACAAGTATTTGAAGCTATATCATACGTTTCGCATGGATTCCAATATAACCCTTCAAATTCGCATTGATTTGAAGCTAAATCATGTGTTTCGCATGGATTTGAAGCTAACTCGTTTGTTTCGCATGCTGTTGAAGCTAAATAATGTATATCACAAGTATTTGAAGCTAAACCATTTGTATCGCATGGGATCGAAGATAAGCCTCCTACTTCGCATTGATTTGAAGCTAAATCATGTGTTTCGCATGGATTTGAAGCTAACTCGTTTGTTTCGCATGCTGTTGAAGCTAAATCATATATATCACAAGTATTTGAAGCTATATCATACTTTTCGCATGGATTCCAAGATAACCCTTCTAATTCGCATTGATTTGAAGCTAAATCATGTGTTTCGCATGGATTTGAAGCTAACTCGTTTTTTTCGCATGCAGTTGTAGCTAAATCATGTATATCACAAGTAATTGAAGCTAAACCATTTGTTTCGCATGGATTTGAAGCTAACTTGTTTGATTCGCGAGCAGTTGAAGCTAAATCATATATATCACAAGTATTTGAAGCTAAACCATTTGTTTCGCATTTATTCGAAGCTAAGCCTTCTACTTCGCATTGATTTGAAGCTAAATCATGTGTTTCGCATGGATTTGAAGCTAACTCGTTTGTTTCGCATGCAGTTGAAGCTGAATCATGTATATCACAAGTATTTGAAGCTAAACTATTCGTTTCGCATGGATTCGAAGATAAGCCTTCCACATCGCATTGATTTGACGCTAAATCATGTGTTTCGCATGGATTTGAAGCTAACTCGTTTGTTTCGCATGCTGTTGAAGCTAAATCAAGTGTATCAAAAGTATTTGAAGCTAAACCATTTGTATCGCATGGGATCGAAGATAAGCCTCCTACTTCGCATTGATTTGAAGCTAAATCATGTGTTTCGCATGGATTTGAAGCTAACTCGTTTGTTTCGCATGCTGTTGAAGCTAAATCATATATATCACAAGTATTTGAAGCTAAACCACTTGTTTCGCATTTATACGATGCTAAGCCTTCTTCTTCGCATTGATTTGAGGCTAAATCATGTGTTTCGCTCGGTTTTGAAGCTAACTCGTTTGTTTCGCATGCTGTTGAAGCTAAATCATGTATATCACAAGTATTTGAAGCTATATCATACGTCTCGCATGGATTCCAAGATAACCCTTCTAATTCGCATAGATTTGAAGATAAATCATGTGTTTCGCTTGGATTTGAATATAACTCATTTGTTTCGCATGCTGTTGAAGCTAAATCATGTATATCACAAGTATTTGAAGCTGAACCATTTGTTTCGCATGGATTCGAAGATAAGCCTACTACTTGGCATTGATTTGAAGCTAAATCATGTGTTTCGCATGGATTTGAATCTAACTCGTACATTTCGCATGCTGTTGTAGCTAATTCATGTATATCACAAGTATTTGAAGCTAAACCATTTGTTTCGCATTTATTCGAAGCTAAGCCTTCCACTTCGCATTGATTTGAGGCTAAATCATATGTTTCGCTTGGTTTTGAAGCTAACTCGTTTTTTTCGCATGCTGTTGAAGCTAAATCATGTATATCACAAGTATTTGAAGCTATATCATACGTTTCGCAAGGAATCGAGGATATGCCTCCTACTTCGCATTGATTTGAAGCTAAATCATGTGTTTCGCATGGATTTGAAGCTAACTCGTTTTTTTCGCATGCAGTTGTAGCTAAATCATGTATATCACAAGTAATTGAAGCTAAACCATTTGTTTCGCATGGATTTGAAGCTAACTTGTTTGATTCGCGAGCAGTTGAAGCTAAATCATATATATCACAAGTATTTGAAGCTAAACCATTTGTTTCGCATTTATTCGAAGCTAAGCCTTCTACTTCGAATTGATTTGAGGCTAAATCATGTGTTTCGCTTGGTTTTGAAGCTAACTCGTTTTTTTCGCATGCTGTTGTAGCTAAATCATGTATATCACAAGTATTTGAAGCTAAACCATTTGTTTCGCATGGATTCGAAGATAAGCCTACTACTTCGCATTGATTTGAAGCTAAATCATGTGTTTCGCATGGATTTGAATCTAACTCGTACATTTCGCATGCTGTTGTAGCTAATTCATGTATATCACAAGTATTTGAAGCTAAACCATTTGTTTCGCATTTATTCGAAGCTAAGCCATCCACTTCGCATTGATTTGGGGCTAAATCATGTGTTTCGCTTGGTTTTGAAGCTAACTCGTTTTTTTCGCATGCTGTTGAAGCTAAATCATGTATATCGCAAGTATTTGAAGCTATATCATACGTTTCGCAAGGAATCGAAGATATGCCTCCTACTTCGCATTGATTTGAAGCTAAATCATGTGTTTCGCATGGATTTGAAGCTAACTCGTTTGTTTCGCATGCAGTTGAAGCTGAATCATGTATATCACAAGTATTTGAAGCTAAACTATTCGTTTCGCATGGATTCGAAGATAAGCCTTCTTCATCGCATTGATTTGATGCTAAATCATGTGTTTCGCATGGATTTGAATCTAACTCGTTTGTTTCGCATGCTGTTGAAGCTAAATCAAGTGTATCAAAAGTATTTGAAGCTAAACCATTTGCTTCGCATGGATTCGAAGATAAGCCTTGCACTTGGCATTGATTTGAAGCTAACTCATGTGTTTCGCATGGATTTGAAGTTAACTCGTTTGTTTCGCATGCAGTTGAAGCTAAATCATGTATATCACAAATATTTGCAGCTAAACCATTTGTTTCGCATGGATTCGAAGATAACCCTTCTACTTCGCATTGATTTGAAGCTAAATCATGTGTTTCGCATGGATTTGAAGCTAACTCGTTTGTTTCGCATGCTGTTGAAACTAAATCATGTATATCACAAGTATTTGAAGCTATATCATTTGTTTCGCATGGATTCGAAGTTTAGTCTTCTACTTCGCATTGATTAGATGCTAAATCATGTGTTTATCATGGGTTTGAAGCTAACTCGTTTGTTTCGCCTGCATTTGAAGCTATATCACTTATATTCACAAGTATGTGAAGCTAAATCATTCGTTTCGCATGGATTTGAAGCTAAGCCATCAACTTCGCGTTGACTTGATACTAAATCATGTGTTTCGCAAGGATTTGAAGCTAACTCGTTTGTTTCGCATGCTGTTGAAGCTAAATCATATGTATCAAAAGTATTTGAAGCTAAACCATTTGCTTCGCATGGATTCGAAGATAAGCCTTGCACTTCGCATTGATTTGAAGCTAACTCATGTGTTTCGCATGGATTTGAAGTTAACTCGATGGTTTCGCATGCAGTTGAAGCTAAATCATGTATATCACAAATATTTGCAGCTAAACCATTTGTTTCGCATGGATTCGAAGATAACCCTTCTACTTCGCATTGATTTGAAGCTAAATCATGTGTTTCGCATGGATTTGAAGCTAACTCGTTTGTTTCGCATGCTGTTGAAACTAAATCATGTATATCACAAGTATTTGAAGCTATATCATTTGTTTCGCATGGATTCGAAGTTTAGTCTTCTACTTCGCATTGATTAGATGCTAAATCATGTGTTTATCATGGGTTTGAAGCTAACTCGTTTGTTTCGCCTGCATTTGAAGCTATATCACTTATATTCACAAGTATGTGAAGCTAAATCATTCGTTTCGCATGGATTTGAAGCTAAGCCATCAACTTCGCGTTGACTTGATACTAAATCATGTGTTTCGCAAGGATTTGAAGCTAACTCGTTTGTTTCGCATGCTGTTGAAGCTAGATCATGTATATCACAAGTATTTGAAGCTATATCATTTGTTTCGCATGGATTCGCAGATTAGTCTTCTACTTCGCATTGATTAGATGCTAAATCATGTGTTTATCATGGGTTTGAAGCTAACTCGTTTGTTTCGCCTGCATTTGAAGCTATATCACTTATATTCACAAGTATGTGAAGCTAAATCATTCGTTTCGCATGGATTTGAAGCTAAGCCATCAACTTCGCGTTGACTTGATACTAAATCATGTGTTTCGCAAGGATTTGAAGCTGACTCGTTTGTTTCGCATGCTGTTGAAGCTAAATCATGTATATCACAAGTATTTGAAGCTAAACCATTTGTTTCGCATGGATTCGAAGATAAGCCTTCTACTTCGCATTGATTTTAATCTAAATCATGTCTTTCGCATGGATTTAAAGGTAACTCGTTTGTTTCGCATGCAGTTGAAGCTGAATCATGTATATCACAAGTATTTGAAGCTAAACTATTCGTTTCGCATGGATTCGAAGTTAACTCGTTTGTTTCGCATACAGTTGAAGCTAAATCATGTATATCACAAGTATTTGAAGCTGAACCATTTGTTTCGCATGGATTCGAAGATAAGCCTACTACTTCGCATTGATTTGAAGCTAAATCATGTGTTTCGCATGGATTTGAATCTAACTCGTTTGTTTCGCATGCTGTTGAAGCTAAATCATATGTATCAAAAGTATTTGAAGCTAAACCATTTGCTTCGCATGGATTCGAAGATAAGCCTTGCACTTCGCATTGATTTGAAGCTAACTCATGTGTTTCGCATGGATTTGAAGTTAACTCGATGGTTTCGCATGCAGTTGAAGCTAAATCATGTATATCACAAATATTTGCAGCTAAACCATTTGTTTCGCATGGATTCGAAGATAACCCTTCTACTTCGCATTGATTTGAAGCTAAATCATGTGTTTCGCATGGATTTGAAGCTAACTCGTTTGTTTCGCATGCTGTTGAAACTAAATCATGTATATCACAAGTATTTGAAGCTATATCATTTGTTTCGCATGGATTCGAAGATTAGTCTTCTACTTCGCATTGATTAGATGCTAAATCATGTGTTTATCATGGGTTTGAAGCTAACTCGTTTGTTTCGCCTGCATTTGAAGCTATATCACTTATATTCACAAGTATGTGAAGCTAAATCATTCGTTTCGCATGGATTTGAAGCTAAGCCATCAACTTCGCGTTGACTTGATACTAAATCATGTGTTTCGCAAGGATTTGAAGCTAACTCGTTTGTTTCGCATGCTGTTGAAGCTAGATCATGTATACCACAAGTATTTGAAGCTATATCATACTTTTCGCATGGATTCCAAGATAACCCTTCTAATTCGCATTGATTTGAAGCTAAATCATGTGTTTCGCATGGATTTGAAGCTAACTCGTTTTTTTCGCATGCAGTTGTAGCTAAATCATGTATATCACAAGTAATTGAAGCTAAACCATTTGTTTCGCATGGATTTGAAGCTAACTTGTTTGATTCGCGAGCAGTTGAAGCTACATCATATATATCACAAGTATTTGAAGCTAAACCATTTGTTTCGCATTTATTCGAAGCTAAGCCTTCTACTTCGCATTGATTTGAGGCTAAATCATGTGTTTCGCTTGGTTTTGAAGCTAACTCGTTTTTTTCGCATGCTGTTGTAGCTAAATCATGTATATCACAAGTATTTGAAGCTGAACCATTTGTTTCGCATGGATTCGAAGATAAGCCTACTACTTCGCATTGATTTGAAGCTAAATCATGTGTTTCGCATGGATTTGAATCTAACTCGTACATTTCGCATGCTGTTGTAGCTAATTCATGTATATCACAAGTATTTGAAGCTAAACCATTTGTTTCGCATTTATTCGAAGCTAAGCCTTCCACTTCGCATTGATTTGAGGCTAAATCATATGTTTCGCTTGGTTTTGAAGCTAACTCGTTTTTTTCGCATGCTGTTGAAGCTAAATCATGTATATCACAAGTATTTGAAGCTATATCATACGTTTCGCAAGGAATCGAAGATATGCCTCCTACTTCGCATTGATTTGAAGCTAAATCATGTGTTTCGCATGGATTTGAAGCTAACTCGTTTGTTTCGCATGCAGTTGAAGCTGAATCATGTATATCACAAGTATTTGAAGCTAAACTATTCGTTTCGCATGGATTCGAAGATAAACCTTCCACATCGCATTGATTTGACGCTAAATCATGTGTTTCGCATGGATTTGAAGCTAACTCGTTTGTTTCGCATGCTGTTGAAGCTAAATCAAGTGTATCAAAAGTATTTGAAGCTAAACCATTTGTATCGCATGGGATCGAAGATAAGCCTCCTACTTCGCATTGATTTGAAGCTAAATCATGTGTTTCGCATGGATTCGAAGCTAACTCGTTTGTTTCGCATGCTGTTGAAGCTAAATCATATATATCACAAGTATTTGAAGCTAAACCATTTGTTTCGCATTTATACGATGCTAAGCCTTCTTCATCGCATTGATTTGAGGCTAAATCATGTGTTCCGCTCGGTTTTGAAGCTAACTCGTTTGTTTCGCATGCTGTTGAAGCTAAATCATGTATATCACAAGTATTTGAAGCTATATCATACGTTTCGCATGGATTCCAAGATAACCCTTCTAATTCGCATAGATTTGAAGATAAATCATGTGTTTCGCTTGGATTTGAATATAACTCATTTGTTTCGCATGCTGTTGAAGCTAAATCATGTATATCACAAGTATTTGAAGCTAAACCATTTGTATCGCATGGGATCGAAGATAATCCTCCTACTTCGCATTGATTTGAAGCTAAATCATGTGTTTCGCATGGATTTGAAGCTAACTCGTTTGTTTCGCATGCTGTTGAAGCTAAATCATATATATCACAAGTATTTGAAGCTAAACCATTTGTTTCGCATTTATTCGAAGCTAAGCCTTCTACTTCGCATTGATTTGAGGCTAAATCATGTGTTTCGCTCGGTTTTGAAGCTAACTCGTTTGTTTCGCATGCTGTTGAAGCTAAATCATGTATATCACAAGTATTTGAAGCTATATCATACGTTTCGCATGGATTCCAAGATAACCCTTCTAATTCGCATTGATTTGAAGCTAAATCATGTGTTTCGCATGGATTTGAAGCTAACTCGTTTGTTTCGCATGCTGTTGAAGCTAAATCATATATCACAAGTATTTCAATCTAAACCATTTGTTACGCATGGATTCGAAGATCAGCCTTCTACTTCGCATTGATTTGATGATAAATCATGTGTTTCGCATGGATTTGAAGCTAACTCGTTTGTTTCGCATGCTGTTGAAGCTAAATCATGTATATCACAAGTATTTGAAGCTAAACCATTTGTATCGGATGGGATCGAAGATAAGCCTCCTACTTCGCATTGATTTGAAGCTAAATCATGTGTTTCGCATGGATTTGAAGCTAACTCGTTTGTATCGCATGCAGTTGTAGCTAAATCATGTATATCACAAGTATTTGAAGCTAAACCATTTGTTTCGCATGGATTCGAAGATAAGCCTTCTACTTCGCATTGATTTTAATCTAAATCATGTCTTTCGCATGGATTTAAAGGTAACTCGTTTGTTTCGCATGCAGTTGAAGCTGAATCATGTATATCACAAGTATTTGAAGCTAAACTATTCGTTTCGCATGGATTCGAAGTTAACTCGTTTGTTTCGCATACAGTTGAAGCTAAATCACGTATATCACAAGTATTTGCAGCTAAACCATTTGTTTCGCATCGATACGAAGATAACCCTTCTACTTCGCATTGATTTGAAGCTAAATCATGTGTTTCGCAAGGATTTGAAGCTAACTCGTTTGTTTCGCATGCTGTTGAAGCTAGATCATGTATATCACAAGTATTTGAAGCTATATCATACGTTTCGCATGGATTCCAATATAACCCTTCAAATTCGCATTGATTTGAAGCTAAATCATGTGTTTCGCATGGATTTGAAGCTAACTCGTTTGTTTCGCATGCTGTTGAAGCTAAATCATGTATATCACAAGTATTTGAAGCTAAACCATTTGTATCGCATGGGATCGAAGATAAGCCTCCTACTTCGCATTGATTTGAAGCTAAATCATGTGTTTCGCATGGATTTGAATCTAACTCGTACATTTCGCATGCTGTTGTAGCTAATTCATGTATATCACAAGTATTTGAAGCTAAACCATTTGTTTCGCATTTATTCGAAGCTAAGCCTTCCACTTCGCATTGATTTGAGGCTAAATCATATGTTTCGCTTGGTTTTGAAGCTAACTCGTTTTTTTCGCATGCTGTTGAAGCTAAATCATGTATATCACAAGTATTTGAAGCTATATCATACGTTTCGCAAGGAATCGAAGATATGCCTCCTACTTCGCATTGATTTGAAGCTAAATCATGTGTTTCGCATGGATTTGAAGCTAACTCGTTTTTTTCGCATGCAGTTGTAGCTAAATCATGTATATCACAAGTAATTGAAGCTAAACCATTTGTTTCGCATGGATTTGAAGCTAACTTGTTTGATTCGCGAGCAGTTGAAGCTAAATCATATATATCACAAGTATTTGAAGCTAAACCATTTGTTTCGCATTTATTCGAAGCTAAGCCTTCTACTTCGAATTGATTTGAGGCTAAATCATGTGTTTCGCTTGGTTTTGAAGCTAACTCGTTTTTTTCGCATGCTGTTGTAGCTAAATCATGTATATCACAAGTATTTGAAGCTAAACCATTTGTTTCGCATGGATTCGAAGATAAGCCTACTACTTCGCATTGATTTGAAGCTAAATCATGTGTTTCGCATGGATTTGAATCTAACTCGTACATTTCGCATGCTGTTGTAGCTAATTCATGTATATCACAAGTATTTGAAGCTAAACCATTTGTTTCGCATTTATTCGAAGCTAAGCCATCCACTTCGCATCGATTTGAGGCTAAATCATATGTTTCGCTTGGTTTTGAAGCTAACTCGTTTTTTTCGCATGCTGTTGAAGCTAAATCATGTATATCACAAGTATTTGAAGCTATATCATACGTTTCGCAAGGAATCGAAGATATGCCTCCTACTTCGCATTGATTTGAAGCTAAATCATGTGTTTCGCATGGA
Organism: Megalopta genalis; assembly: GCF_051020955.1. Lineage (NCBI taxonomy): Eukaryota > Metazoa > Arthropoda > Insecta > Hymenoptera > Halictidae > Megalopta > Megalopta genalis. The sequence goes on from NW_027477382.1 coordinate 20,936, forward strand.
TTTGAAGCTAACACGTTTGTTTCGCATGCAGTTGAAGCTGAATCATGTATATCACAAGTATTTGAAGCTAAACTATTCGTTTCGCATGGATTCGAAGATAAGCCTTCCACATCGCATTGATTTGACGCTAAATCATGTGTTTCGCATGGATTTGAAGCTAACTCGTTTGTTTCGCATGCTGTTGAAGCTAAATCAAGTGTATCAAAAGTATTTGAAGCTAAACCATTTGTATCGCATGGGATCGAAGATAAGCCTCCTACTTCGCATTGATTTGAAGCTAAATCATGTGTTTCGCATGGATTTGAAGCTAACTCGTTTGTTTCGCATGCTGTTGAAGCTAAATCATATATATCACAAGTATTTGAAGCTAAACCATTTGTTTCGCATTTTTACGATGCTAAGCCTTCTTCATCGCATTGATTTGAGGCTAAATCATGTGTTTCGCTCGGTTTTGAAGCTAACTCGTTTGTTTCGCATGCTGTTGAAGCTAAATCATGTATATCACAAGTATTTGAAGCTATATCATACGTTTCGCATGGATTCCAAGATAACCCTTCTAATTCGCATAGATTTGAAGATAAATCATGCGTTTCGCTTGGATTTGAATATAACTCATTTGTTTCGCATGCTGTTGAAGCTAAATCATGTATATCACAAGTATTTGAAGCTAAACCATTTGTATCGCATGGGATCGAAGATAATCCTCCTACTTCGCATTGATTTGAAGCTAAATCATGTGTTTCGCTCGGTTTTGAAGCTAACTCGTTTTTTTCGCATGCTGTTGAAGCTAAATCATGTATATCACAAGTATTTGAAGCTATATCATACGTTTCGCAAGGAATCGAAGATATGCCTCCTACTTCGCATTGATTTGAAGCTAAATCATGTGTTTCGCATGGATTTGAAGCTAACACGTTTGTTTCGCATGCAGTTGAAGCTGAATCATGTATATCACAAGTATTTGAAGCTAAACTATTCGTTTCGCATGGATTCGAAGATAAGCCTTCCACATCGCATTGATTTGACGCTAAATCATGTGTTTCGCATGGATTTGAAGCTAACTCGTTTGTTTCGCATGCTGTTGAAGCTAAATCAAGTGTATCAAAAGTATTTGAAGCTAAACCATTTGTATCGCATGGGATCGAAGATAAGCCTCCTACTTCGCATTGATTTGAAGCTAAATCATGTGTTTCGCATGGATTTGAAGCTAACTCGTTTGTTTCGCATGCTGTTGAAGCTAAATCATATATATCACAAGTATTTGAAGCTAAACCATTTGTTTCGCATTTATACGATGCTAAGCCTTCTTCATCGCATTGATTTGAGGCTAAATCATGTGTTTCGCTCGGTTTTGAAGCTAACTCGTTTGTTTCGCATGCTGTTGAAGCTAAATCATGTATATCACAAGTATTTGAAGCTATATCATACGTTTCGCATGGATTCCAAGATAACCCTTCTAATTCGCATAGATTTGAAGATAAATCATGCGTTTCGCTTGGATTTGAATATAACTCATTTGTTTCGCATGCTGTTGAAGCTAAATCATGTATATCACAAGTATTTGAAGCTAAACCATTTGTATCGCATGGGATCGAAGATAATCCTCCTACTTCGCATTGATTTGAAGCTAAATCATGTGTTTCGCATGGATTTGAAGCTAACTCGTTTGTTTCGCATGCTGTTGAAGCTAAATCATATATATCACAAGTATTTGAAGCTAAACCATTTGTTTCGCATTTATTCGAAGCTAAGCCTTCTACTTCGCATTGATTTGAGGCTAAATCATGTGTTTCGCTCGGTTTTGAAGCTAACTCGTTTGTTTCGCATGCTGTTGAAGCTAAATCATGTATATCACAAGTATTTGAAGCTATATCATACGTTTCGCATGGATTCCAAGATAACCCTTCTAATTCGCATTGATTTGAAGCTAAATCATGTGTTTCGCATGGATTTGAAGCTAACTCGTTTGTTTCGCATGCTGTTGAAGCTAAATCATATATCACAAGTATTTCAATCTAAACCATTTGTTACGCATGGATTCGAAGATCAGCCTTCTACTTCGCATTGATTTGATGATAAATCATGTGTTTCGCATGGATTTGAAGCTAACTCGTTTGTTTCGCATGGTGTTGAAGCTAAATCATGTATATCACAAGTATTTGAAGCTAAACCATTTGTATCGGATGGGATCGAAGATAAGCCTCCTACTTCGCATTGATTTGAAGCTAAATCATGTGTTTCGCATGGATTTGAAGCTAACTCGTTTGTATCGCATGCAGTTGTAGCTAAATCATGTATATCACAAGTATTTGAAGCTAAACCATTTGTTTCGCATGGATTCGAAGATAAGCCTTCTACTTCGCATTGATTTTAATCTAAATCATGTCTTTCGCATGGATTTAAAGGTAACTCGTTTGTTTCGCATGCAGTTGAAGCTGAATCATGTATATCACAAGTATTTGAAGCTAAACTATTCGTTTCGCATGGATTCGAAGTTAACTCGTTTGTTTCGCATACAGTTGAAGCTAAATCACGTATATCACAAGTATTTGCAGCTAAACCATTTGTTTCGCATCGATACGAAGATAACCCTTCTACTTCGCATTGATTTGAAGCTAAATCATGTGTTTCGCAAGGATTTGAAGCTAACTCGTTTGTTTCGCATGCTGTTGAAGCTAGATCATGTATATCACAAGTATTTGAAGCTATATCATACGTTTCGCATGGATTCCAATATAACCCTTCAAATTCGCATTGATTTGAAGCTAAATCATGTGTTTCGCATGGATTTGAAGCTAACTCGTTTGTTTCGCATGCTGTTGAAGCTAAATCATGTATATCACAAGTATTTGAAGCTAAACCATTTGTATCGCATGGGATCGAAGATAAGCCTCCTACTTCGCATTGATTTGAAGCTAAATCATGTGTTTCGCATGGATTTGAATCTAACTCGTACATTTCGCATGCTGTTGTAGCTAATTCATGTATATCACAAGTATTTGAAGCTAAACCATTTGTTTCGCATTTATTCGAAGCTAAGCCTTCCACTTCGCATTGATTTGAGGCTAAATCATATGTTTCGCTTGGTTTTGAAGCTAACTCGTTTTTTTCGCATGCTGTTGAAGCTAAATCATGTATATCACAAGTATTTGAAGCTATATCATACGTTTCGCAAGGAATCGAAGATATGCCTCCTACTTCGCATTGATTTGAAGCTAAATCATGTGTTTCGCATGGATTTGAAGCTAACTCGTTTTTTTCGCATGCAGTTGTAGCTAAATCATGTATATCACAAGTAATTGAAGCTAAACCATTTGTTTCGCATGGATTTGAAGCTAACTTGTTTGATTCGCGAGCAGTTGAAGCTAAATCATATATATCACAAGTATTTGAAGCTAAACCATTTGTTTCGCATTTATTCGAAGCTAAGCCTTCTACTTCGAATTGATTTGAGGCTAAATCATGTGTTTCGCTTGGTTTTGAAGCTAACTCGTTTTTTTCGCATGCTGTTGTAGCTAAATCATGTATATCACAAGTATTTGAAGCTAAACCATTTGTTTCGCATGGATTCGAAGATAAGCCTACTACTTCGCATTGATTTGAAGCTAAATCATGTGTTTCGCATGGATTTGAATCTAACTCGTACATTTCGCATGCTGTTGTAGCTAATTCATGTATATCACAAGTATTTGAAGCTAAACCATTTGTTTCGCATTTATTCGAAGCTAAGCCATCCACTTCGCATTGATTTGAGGCTAAATCATATGTTTCGCTTGGTTTTGAAGCTAACTCGTTTTTTTCGCATGCTGTTGAAGCTAAATCATGTATATCGCAAGTATTTGAAGCTATATCATACGTTTCGCAAGGAATCGAAGATATGCCTCCTACTTCGCATTGATTTGAAGCTAAATCATGTGTTTCGCATGGATTTGAAGCTAACTCGTTTGTTTCGCATGCAGTTGAAGCTGAATCATGTATATCACAAGTATTTGAAGCTAAACTATTCGTTTCGCATGGATTCGAAGATAAGCCTTCTTCATCGCATTGATTTGATGCTAAATCATGTGTTTCGCATGGATTTGAATCTAACTCGTTTGTTTCGCATGCTGTTGAAGCTAAATCAAGTGTATCAAAAGTATTTGAAGCTAAACCATTTGCTTCGCATGGATTCGAAGATAAGCCTTGCACTTGGCATTGATTTGAAGCTAACTCATGTGTTTCGCATGGATTTGAAGTTAACTCGTTTGTTTCGCATGCAGTTGAAGCTAAATCATGTATATCACAAATATTTGCAGCTAAACCATTTGTTTCGCATGGATTCGAAGATAACCCTTCTACTTCGCATTGATTTGAAGCTAAATCATGTGTTTCGCATGGATTTGAAGCTAACTCGTTTGTTTCGCATGCTGTTGAAACTAAATCATGTATATCACAAGTATTTGAAGCTATATCATTTGTTTCGCATGGATTCGAAGTTTAGTCTTCTACTTCGCATTGATTAGATGCTAAATCATGTGTTTATCATGGGTTTGAAGCTAACTCGTTTGTTTCGCCTGCATTTGAAGCTATATCACTTATATTCACAAGTATGTGAAGCTAAATCATTCGTTTCGCATGGATTTGAAGCTAAGCCATCAACTTCGCGTTGACTTGATACTAAATCATGTGTTTCGCAAGGATTTGAAGCTAACTCGTTTGTTTCGCATGCTGTTGAAGCTAGATCATGTATATCACAAGTATTTGAAGCTATATCATTTGTTTCGCATGGATTCGAAGATTAGTCTTCTACTTCGCATTGATTAGATGCTAAATCATGTGTTTATCATGGGTTTGAAGCTAACTCGTTTGTTTCGCCTGCATTTGAAGCTATATCACTTATATTCACAAGTATGTGAAGCTAAATCATTCGTTTCGCATGGATTTGAAGCTAAGCCATCAACTTCGCGTTGACTTGATACTAAATCATGTGTTTCGCAAGGATTTGAAGCTAACTCGTTTGTTTCGCATGCTGTTGAAGCTAAATCATGTATATCACAAGTATTTGAAGCTAAACCATTTGTTTCGCATTTATTCGAAGCTAAGCCTTCTACTTCGCATTGATTTGAGGCTAAATCATGTGTTTCGCTTGGTTTTGAAGCTAACTCGTTTTTTCGCATGCTGTTGTAGCTAAATCATGTATATCACAAGTATTTGAAGCTGAACCATTTGTTTCGCATGGATTCGAAGATAAGCCTACTACTTCGCATTGATTTGAAGCTAAATCATGTGTTTCGCATGGATTTGAATCTAACTCGTTTGTTTCGCATGCTGTTGAAGCTAAATCATGTGTATCAAATGTATTTGAAGCTAAACAATTTGCTTCGCATGGATTCGAAGATAAGCCTTGCACTTCGCATTGATTTGAAGCTAACTCATGTGTTTCGCTTGGTTTTGAAGCTAACTCGTTTTTTTCGCATGCTGTTGAAGCTAAATCATGTATATCGCAAGTATTTGAAGCTATATCATACGTTTCGCAAGGAATCGAAGATATGCCTCCTACTTCGCATTGATTTGAAGCTAAATCATGTGTTTCGCATGGATTTGAAGCTAACTCGTTTGTTTCGCATGCAGTTGAAGCTGAATCATGTATATCACAAGTATTTGAAGCTAAACTATTCGTTTCGCATGGATTCGAAGATAAGCCTTCTTCATCGCATTGATTTGATGCTAAATCATGTGTTTCGCATGGATTTGAATCTAACTCGTTTGTTTCGCATGCTGTTGAAGCTAAATCAAGTGTATCAAAAGTATTTGAAGCTAAACCATTTGCTTCGCATGGATTCGAAGATAAGCCTTGCACTTGGCATTGATTTGAAGCTAACTCATGTGTTTCGCATGGATTTGGAGTTAACTCGTTTGTTTCGCATGCAGTTGAAGCTAAATCATGTATATCACAAATATTTGCAGCTAAACCATTTGTTTCGCATGGATTCGAAGATAACCCTTCTACTTCGCATTGATTTGAAGCTAAATCATGTGTTTCGCATGGATTTGAAGCTAACTCGTTTGTTTCGCCTGCATTTGAAGCTATATCACTTATATTCACAAGTATGTGAAGCTAAATCATTCGTTTCGCATGGATTTGAAGCTAAGCCATCAACTTCGCGTTGACTTGATACTAAATCATGTGTTTCGCAAGGATTTGAAGCTAACTCGTTTGTTTCGCATGCTGTTGAAGCTAAATCATGTATATCACAAGTATTTGAAGCTAAACCATTTGTTTCGCATTTATTCGAAGCTAAGCCTTCTACTTCGCATTGATTTGAGGCTAAATCATGTGTTTCGCTTGGTTTTGAAGCTAACTCGTTTTTTTCGCATGCTGTTGTAGCTAAATCATGTATATCACAAGTATTTGAAGCTGAACCATTTGTTTCGCATGGATTCGAAGATAAGCCTACTACTTCGCATTGATTTGAAGCTAAATCATGTGTTTCGCATGGATTTGAATCTAACTCGTTTGTTTCGCATGCTGTTGAAGCTAAATCATGTGTATCAAATGTATTTGAAGCTAAACCATTTGCTTCGCATGGATTCGAAGATAAGCCTTGCACTTCGCATTGATTTGAAGCTAACTCAAGTGTTTCGCATGGATTTGAAGTTAACTCGATGGTTTCGCATGCAGTTGAAGCTAAATCATGTATATCACAAATATTTGCAGCTAAACCATTTGTTTCGCATGGATTCGAAGATAACCCTTCTACTTCGCATTGATTTGAAGCTAAATCATGTGTTTCGCATGGATTTGAAGCTAACTCGTTTGTTTCGCATGCTGTTGAAACTAAATCATGTATATCACAAGTATTTGAAGCTATATCATTTGTTTCGCATGGATTCGAAGATTAGTCTTCTACTTCGCATTGATTAGATGCTAAATCATGTGTTTATCATGGGTTTGAAGCTAACTCGTTTGTTTCGCCTGCATTTGAAGCTATATCACTTACATTCACAAGTATGTGAAGCTAAATCATTCGTTTCGCATGGATTTGAAGCTAAGCCATCAACTTCGCGTTGACTTGATACTAAATCATGTGTTTCGCTAGGATTTGAAGCTAACTCGTTTGTTTCGCATGCTGTTGAAGCTAGATCATGTATATCACAAGTATTTGAAGCTATATCATACGTTTCGCATGGATTCCAATATAACCCTTCAAATTCGCATTGATTTGAAGCTAAATCATGTGTTTCGCATGGATTTGAAGCTAACTCGTTTGTTTCGCATGCTGTTGAAGCTAAATCATGTATATCACAAGTATTTGAAGCTAAACCATTTGTATCGCATGGGATCGAAGATAAGCCTCCTACTTCGCATTGATTTGAAGCTAAATCATGTGTTTCGCATGGATTTGAAGCTAACTCGTTTGTTTCGCATGCTGTTGAAGCTAAATCATATATATCACAAGTATTTGAAGCTATATCATACTTTTCGCATGGATTCCAAGATAACCCTTCTAATTCGCATTGATTTGAAGCTAAATCATGTGTTTCGCATGGATTTGAAGCTAACTCGTTTTTTTCGCATGCAGTTGTAGCTAAATCATGTATATCACAAGTAATTGAAGCTAAACCATTTGTTTCGCATGGATTTGAAGCTAACTTGTTTGATTCGCGAGCAGTTGAAGCTACATCATATATATCACAAGTATTTGAAGCTAAACCATTTGTTTCGCATTTATTCGAAGCTAAGCCTTCTACTTCGCATTGATTTGAGGCTAAATCATGTGTTTCGCTTGGTTTTGAAGCTAACTCGTTTTTTTCGCATGCTGTTGTAGCTAAATCATGTATATCACAAGTAATTGAAGCTAAACCATTTGTTTCGCATGGATTTGAAGCTAACTTGTTTGATTCGCGAGCAGTTGAAGCTACATCATATATATCACAAGTATTTGAAGCTAAACCATTTGTTTCGCATTTATTCGAAGCTAAGCCTTCTACTTCGCATTGATTTGAGGCTAAATCATGTGTTTCGCTTGGTTTTGAAGCTAACTCGTTTTTTTCGCATGCTGTTGTAGCTAAATCATGTATATCACAAGTATTTGAAGCTGAACCATTTGTTTCGCATGGATTCGAAGATAAGCCTACTACTTCGCATTGATTTGAAGCTAAATCATGTGTTTCGCATGGATTTGAATCTAACTCGTACATTTCGCATGCTGTTGTAGCTAATTCATGTATATCACAAGTATTTGAAGCTAAACCATTTGTTTCGCATTTATTCGAAGCTAAGCCTTCCACTTCGCATTGATTTGAGGCTAAATCATATGTTTCGCTTGGTTTTGAAGCTAACTCGTTTTTTCGCATGCTGTTGAAGCTAAATCATGTATATCACAAGTATTTGAAGCTATATCATACGTTTCGCAAGGAATCGAAGATATGCCTCCTACTTCGCATTGATTTGAAGCTAAATCATGTGTTTCGCATGGATTTGAAGCTAACTCGTTTGTTTCGCATGCAGTTGAAGCTGAATCATGTATATCACAAGTATTTGAAGCTAAACTATTCGTTTCGCATGGATTCGAAGATAAGCCTTCCACATCGCATTGATTTGACGCTAAATCATGTGTTTCGCATGGATTTGAAGCTAACTCGTTTGTTTCGCATGCTGTTGAAGCTAAATCAAGTGTATCAAAAGTATTTGAAGCTAAACCATTTGTATCGCATGGGATCGAAGATAAGCCTCCTACTTCGCATTGATTTGAAGCTAAATCATGTGTTTCGCATGGATTTGAAGCTAACTCGTTTGTTTCGCATGCTGTTGAAGCTAAATCATATATATCACAAGTATTTGAAGCTAAACCATTTGTTTCGCATTTATACGATGCTAAGCCTTCTTCATCGCATTGATTTGAGGCTAAATCATGTGTTTCGCTCGGTTTGAAGCTAACTCGTTTGTTTCGCATGCTGTTGAAGCTAAATCATGTATATCACAAGTATTTGAAGCTATATCATACGTTTCGCATGGATTCCAAGATAACCCTTCTAATTCGCATAGATTTGAAGATAAATCATGTGTTTCGCTTGGATTTGAATATAACTCATTTTTTTCGCATGCTGTTGAAGCTAAATCATGTATATCACAAGTATTTGAAGCTAAACCATTTGTATCGCATGGGATCGAAGATAATCCTCCTACTTCGCATTGATTTGAAGCTAAATCATGTGTTTCGCATGGATTTGAAGCTAACTCGTTTGTTTCGCATGCTGTTGAAGCTAAATCATATATATCACAAGTATTTGAAGCTAAACCATTTGTTTCGCATTTATTCGAAGCTAAGCCTTCTACTTCGCATTGATTTGAGGCTAAATCATGTGTTTCGCTCGGTTTTGAAGCTAACTCGTTTGTTTCGCATGCTGTTGAAGCTAAATCATGTATATCACAAGTATTTGAAGCTATATCATACGTTTCGCATGGATTCCAAGATAACCCTTCTAATTCGCATTGATTTGAAGCTAAATCATGTGTTTCGCATGGATTTGAAGCTAACTCGTTTGTTTCGCATGCTGTTGAAGCTAAATCATATATCACAAGTATTTCAATCTAAACCATTTGTTACGCATGGATTCGAAGATCAGCCTTCTACTTCGCATTGATTTGATGATAAATCATGTGTTTCGCATGGATTTGAAGCTAACTCGTTTGTTTCGCATGCTGTTGAAGCTAAATCATGTATATCACAAGTATTTGAAGCTAAACCATTTGTATCGGATGGGATCGAAGATAAGCCTCCTACTTCGCATTGATTTGAAGCTAAATCATGTGTTTCGCATGGATTTGAAGCTAACTCGTTTGTATCGCATGCAGTTGTAGCTAAATCATGTATATCACAAGTATTTGAAGCTAAACCATTTGTTTCGCATGGATTCGAAGATAAGCCTTCTACTTCGCATTGATTTTAATCTAAATCATGTCTTTCGCATGGATTTACAGGTAACTCGTTTGTTTCGCATGCAGTTGAAGCTGAATCATGTATATCACAAGTATTTGAAGCTAAACTATTCGTTTCGCATGGATTCGAAGTTAACTCGTTTGTTTCGCATACAGTTGAAGCTAAATCACGTATATCACAAGTATTTGCAGCTAAACCATTTGTTTCGCATCGATACGAAGATAACCCTTCTACTTCGCATTGATTTGAAGCTAAATCATGTGTTTCGCAAGGATTTGAAGCTAACTCGTTTGTTTCGCATGCTGTTGAAGCTAGATCATGTATATCACAAGTATTTGAAGCTATATCATACGTTTCGCATGGATTCCAATATAACCCTTCAAATTCGCATTGATTTGAAGCTAAATCATGTGTTTCGCATGGATTTGAAGCTAACTCGTTTGTTTCGCATGCTGTTGAAGCTAAATCATATATATCACAAGTATTTGAAGCTATATCATACTTTTCGCATGGATTCCAAGATAACCCTTCTAATTCGCATTGATTTGAAGCTAAATCATGTGTTTCGCATGGATTTGAAGCTAACTCGTTTTTTTCGCATGCAGTTGTAGCTAAATCATGTATATCACAAGTAATTGAAGCTAAACCATTTGTTTCGCATGGATTTGAAGCTAACTTGTTTGATTCGCGAGCAGTTGAAGCTAAATCATATATATCACAAGTATTTGAAGCTAATCCATTTGTTTCGCATTTATTCGAAGCTAAGCCTTCTACTTCGCATTGATTTGAAGCTAAATCATGTGTTTCGCATGGATTTGAAGCTAACTCGTTTGTTTCGCATGCAGTTGAAGCTGAATCATGTATATCACAAGTATTTGAAGCTAAACTATTCGTTTCGCATGGATTCGAAGATAAGCCTTCCACATCGCATTGATTTGACGCTAAATCATGTGTTTCGCATGGATTTGAAGCTAACTCGTTTGTTTCTCATGCTGTTGAAGCTAAATCATATATATCACAAGTATTTGAAGCTAAACCATTTGTTTCGCATTTATACGATGCTAAGCCTTCTTCTTCGCATTGATTTGAGGCTAAATCATGTGTTTCGCTCGGTTTTGAAGCTAACTCGTTTGTTTCGCATGCTGTTGAAGCTAAATCATATATCACAAGTATTTCAATCTAAACCATTTGTTACGCATGGATTCGAAGATCAGCCTTCTACTTCGCATTGATTTGATGATAAATCATGTGTTTCGCATGGATTTGAAGCTAACTCGTTTGTTTCGCATGCTGTTGAAGCTAAATCATGTATATCGCAAGTATTTGAAGCTAAACCATTTGTATCGGATGGGATCGAAGATAAGCCTCCGACTTCGCATTGATTTGAAGCTAAATCATGTGTTTCGCATGGATTTGAAGCTAACTCGTTTGTATCGCATGCAGTTGTAGCTAAATCATGTATATCACAAGTATTTGAAGCTAAACCATTTGTTTCGCATGGATTCGAAGATAAGCCTTCCACATCGCATTGATTTGACGCTAAATCATGTGTTTCGCATGGATTTGAAGCTAACTCGTTTGTTTCGCATGCTGTTGAAGCTAAATCAAGTGTATCAAAAGTATTTGAAGCTAAACCATTTGTATCGCATGGGATCGAAGATAAGCCTCCTACTTCGCATTGATTTGAAGCTAAATCATGTGTTTCGCATGGATTTGAAGCTAACTCGTTTGTTTCGCATGCTGTTGAAGCTAAATCATATATATCACAAGTATTTGAAGCTAAACCATTTGTTTCGCATTTATACGATGCTAAGCCTTCTTCATCGCATTGATTTGAGGCTAAATCATGTGTTTCGCTCGGTTTTGAAGCTAACTCGTTTGTTTCGCATGCTGTTGAAGCTAAATCATGTATATCACAAGTATTTGAAGCTATATCATACGTTTCGCATGGATTCCAAGATAACCCTTCTAATTCGCATAGATTTGAAGATAAATCATGTGTTTCGCTTGGATTTGAATATAACTCATTTTTTTCGCATGCTGTTGAAGCTAAATCATGTATATCACAAGTATTTGAAGCTAAACCATTTGTATCGCATGGGATCGAAGATAATCCTCCTACTTCGCATTGATTTGAAGCTAAATCATGTGTTTCGCATGGATTTGAAGCTAACTCGTTTGTTTCGCATGCTGTTGAAGCTAAATCATATATATCACAAGTATTTGAAGCTAAACCATTTGTTTCGCATTTATTCGAAGCTAAGCCTTCTACTTCGCATTGATTTGAGGCTAAATCATGTGTTTCGCTCGGTTTTGAAGCTAACTCGTTTGTTTCGCATGCTGTTGAAGCTAAATCATGTATATCACAAGTATTTGAAGCTATATCATACGTTTCGCATGGATTCCAAGATAACCCTTCTAATTCGCATTGATTTGAAGCTAAATCATGTGTTTCGCATGGATTTGAAGCTAACTCGTTTGTTTCGCATGCTGTTGAAGCTAAATCATATATCACAAGTATTTCAATCTAAACCATTTGTTACGCATGGATTCGAAGATCAGCCTTCTACTTCGCATTGATTTGATGATAAATCATGTGTTTCGCATGGATTTGAAGCTAACTCGTTTGTTTCGCATGCTGTTGAAGCTAAATCATGTATATCACAAGTATTTGAAGCTAAACCATTTGTATCGGATGGGATCGAAGATAAGCCTCCTACTTCGCATTGATTTGAAGCTAAATCATGTGTTTCGCATGGATTTGAAGCTAACTCGTTTGTATCGCATGCAGTTGTAGCTAAATCATGTATATCACAAGTATTTGAAGCTAAACCATTTGTTTCGCATGGATTCGAAGATAAGCCTTCTACTTCGCATTGATTTTAATCTAAATCATGTCTTTCGCATGGATTTACAGGTAACTCGTTTGTTTCGCATGCAGTTGAAGCTGAATCATGTATATCACAAGTATTTGAAGCTAAACTATTCGTTTCGCATGGATTCGAAGTTAACTCGTTTGTTTCGCATACAGTTGAAGCTAAATCACGTATATCACAAGTATTTGCAGCTAAACCATTTGTTTCGCATCGATACGAAGATAACCCTTCTACTTCGCATTGATTTGAAGCTAAATCATGTGTTTCGCAAGGATTTGAAGCTAACTCGTTTGTTTCGCATGCTGTTGAAGCTAGATCATGTATATCACAAGTATTTGAAGCTATATCATACGTTTCGCATGGATTCCAATATAACCCTTCAAATTCGCATTGATTTGAAGCTAAATCATGTGTTTCGCATGGATTCGAAGTTAACTCGTTTGTTTCGCATACAGTTGAAGCTAAATCACGTATATCACAAGTATTTGAAGCTATATCATACTTTTCGCATGGATTCCAAGATAACCCTTCTAATTCGCATTGATTTGAAGCTAAATCATGTGTTTCGCATGGATTTGAAGCTAACTCGTTTTTTTCGCATGCAGTTGTAGCTAAATCATGTATATCACAAGTAATTGAAGCTAAACCATTTGTTTCGCATGGATTTGAAGCTAACTTGTTTGATTCGCGAGCAGTTGAAGCTAAATCATATATATCACAAGTATTTGAAGCTAATCCATTTGTTTCGCATTTATTCGAAGCTAAGCCTTCTACTTCGCATTGATTTGAAGCTAAATCATGTGTTTCGCATGGATTTGAAGCTAACTCGTTTGTTTCGCATGCAGTTGAAGCTGAATCATGTATATCACAAGTATTTGAAGCTAAACTATTCGTTTCGCATGGATTCGAAGATAAGCCTTCCACATCGCATTGATTTGACGCTAAATCATGTGTTTCGCATGGATTTGAAGCTAACTCGTTTGGTTTCTCATGCTGTTGAAGCTAAATCATATATATCACAAGTATTTGAAGCTAAACCATTTGTTTCGCATTTATACGATGCTAAGCCTTCTTCTTCGCATTGATTTGAGGCTAAATCATGTGTTTCGCTCGGTTTTGAAGCTAACTCGTTTGTTTCGCATGCTGTTGAAGCTAAATCATATATCACAAGTATTTCAATCTAAACCATTTGTTACGCATGGATTCGAAGATCAGCCTTCTACTTCGCATTGATTTGATGATAAATCATGTGTTTCGCATGGATTTGAAGCTAACTCGTTTGTTTCGCATGCTGTTGAAGCTAAATCATGTATATCGCAAGTATTTGAAGCTAAACCATTTGTATCGGATGGGATCGAAGATAAGCCTCCTACTTCGCATTGATTTGAAGCTAAATCATGTGTTTCGCATGGATTTGAAGCTAACTCGTTTGTATCGCATGCAGTTGTAGCTAAATCATGTATATCACAAGTATTTGAAGCTAAACCATTTGTTTCGCATGGATTCGAAGATAAGCCTTCTACTTCGCATTGATTTTAATCTAAATCATGTCTTTCGTATGGATTTAAAGGTAACTCGTTTGTTTCGCATGCAGTTGAAGCTGAATCATGTATATCGCAAGTATTTGAAGCTAAACTATTCGTTTCGCATGGATTCGAAGTTAACTCGTTTGTTTCGCATACAGTTGAAGCTAAATCACGTATATCACAAGTATTTGCAGCTAAACCATTTGTTTCGCATCGATACGAAGATAACCCTTCTACTTCGCATTGATTTGAAGCTAAATCATGTGTTTCGCATGGATTTGAATCTAACTCGTTTATTTCGCATGCTGTTGAAGCTAAATCACGTATATCACAAGTATAAGAAGCTAATCCGTTTGTTTCGCATGGATTCGAAGATAAGCCTTCTACTTCGCATTGATTTGAAGCTAAATCATGTGTTTCGCATGGATTTGAAGCTAACTCGTTTGTTTCGCATGCTGTTGAAGCTAAATCATATATATCACAAGTATTTGAAGCTAAACCATTTGTTTCGCATTTATTCGATGCTAAGCCTTCTACTTCGCATTGATTTGAAGCTAAATCATGTGTTTCGCATGGATTTGAAGCTAACTCGTTTGTTTCGCATGCTGGTGAAGCTAAATCATGTATATCACAAGTATTTCAAGCTAAACCATTTGCTACGCATGGATTCGAAGATCAGCCTTCTACTTAGCATTTATTTGATGCTAAATCATGTGTTTCGCATGGATTTGAAGCTAACTCGTTTGTTTCGCATGCTGTTGAAGCTAAATCATGTATATCACAAGTATTTGAAGCTAAACCATTTGTATCGGATGGGATCGAAGATAAGCCTTCTACTTCGCATTGATTTGATGATAAATCATGTGTTTCGCATGGATTTGAAGCTAACTCGTTTGTTTCGCATGCTGTTGAAGCTAAATCATGCATATCACAAGTATTTGAAGCTAAACCATTTGTATCGGATGGGATCGAAGATAAGCCTCCTACTTCGCATTGATTTGAAGCTAAATCATGTGTTTCGCATGGATTTGAAGCTAACTCGTTTGTATCGCATGCAGTTGTAGCTAATTCATGTATATCACAAGTATTTGAAGCTAAACCATTTGTTTCGCATGGATTCGAAGATAAGCCTTCTACTTCGCATTGATTTTAATCTAAATCATGTCTTTCGCATGGATTTAAAGGTAACTCGTTTGTTTCGCATGCAGTTGAAGCTGAATCATGTATATCACAAGTATTTGAAGCTAAACTATTCGTTTCGCATGGATTCGAAGTTAACTCGTTTGTTTCGCATACAGTTGAAGCTAAATCACGTATATCACAAGTATTTGCAGCTAAACCATTTGTTTCGCATCGATACGAAGATAACCCTTCTACTTCGCATTGATTTGAAGCTAAATCATGTGTTTCGCATGGATTTGAATCTAACTCGTTTATTTCGCATGCTGTTGAAGCTAAATCATGTATATCACAAGTATAAGAAGCTAATCCGTTTGTTTCGCATGGATTCGAAGATAAGCCTCCTACTTCGCATTGATTTGAAGCTAAATCATGTGTTTCGCATGGATTTGAAGCTAACTCGTTTGTTTCGCATGCTGTTGAAGCTAAATCATGTATATCACAAGTATTTGAAGCGAAACCATTTGTATTGCATGGGATCGAAGATAAGCCTCCTACTTCGCATTGATTTGAAGCTAAATCAGGTTTTTCGCATGGATTTGAAGCTAACTCGTTTGTTTCGCATGCTGTTGAAGCTAAATCATATATATCACAAGTATTTGAAGCTAAACCATTTGTTTCGCATTTATTCGATGCTAAGCCTTCTACTTCGCATTGATTTGAGGCTAAATCATGTGTTTCGCTCGGTTTTTAAGCTAACTCGTTTGTTTCGCATGCTGTTGAAGCTAAATCATGTATATCACAAGTATTTGAAGCTATATCATACGTTTCGCATGGATTCCAAGATAACCCTTCTAATTCGCATAGATTTGAAGATAAATCATGTGTTTCGCTTGGATTTGAATATAACTCATTTGTTTCGCATGCTGTTGAAGCTAAATCATGTATATCACAAGTATTTGAAGCTAAACCATTTGTATCGCATGGGATCGAAGATAAGCCTCCTACTTAGCATTGATTTGAAGCTAAATCATGTGTTTCGCATGGATTTGAAGCTAATTCGTTTGTTTCGCATGCTGTTGAAGCTAAATCTTATATATCACAAGTATTTGAAGCTAAACCATTTGTTTCGCATTTATTCGAAGCTAAGCCTTCTACTTCGCATTGATTTGAGGCTAAATCATGTGTTTCGCTCGGTTTGAAGCTAACTCGTTTGTTTCGCATGCTGTTGAAGCTAAATCATGTATATCACAAGTATTTGAAGCTATATCATACGTTTCGCATTGATTCCAAGATAACACTTCTAATTCGCATTGATTTGAAGCTAAATCATGTGTTTCGCATGGATTTGAAGCTAACTCGTTTGTTTCGCATGCTGTTGAAACTAAATCATATATCACAAGTATTTCAATCTAAACCATTTGTTACGCATGGATTCGAAGATCAGCCTTCTACTTCGCATTTATTTGATGATAAATCATGTGTTTCGCATGGATTTGAAGCTAACTCGTTTGTTTCGCATGCTGTTGAAGCTAAATCATGTATATCACAAGTATAAGAAGCTAATCCGTTTGTTTCGCATGGATTCGAAGATAAGCCTTCTACTTCGCATTGATTTGAAGCTAAATCATGTGTTTCGCATGGATTTGAATCTAACTCGTTTGTTTCGGATGCTGTTGTAGCTAAATCATGTATATCACAAGTATTTGAAGCTATATCATTTGTTTCGCATGGATTCGAAGATAACCCTTCTAATTCGCATTGATTTGAAGCTAAATCATGTGTTTCGCATGGATTTGAAGCTAAATCATGTGTTTCGCATGGATTTGAAGCTAACTCGTTTGGTTTCGCATGCTGTTGAAGCTAAATCATGTAATCACAAGTATTTGAAGCTAAACCATTTGTATCGCATGGGATCGAAGATAAGCCTCCTACTTCGCATTGATTTGAGGCTAAATCATGTGTTTCGCTCGGTTTTGAAGCTAACTCGTTTGTTTCGCATGCTGTTGAAGCTAAATCATGTATATCACAAGTATTTGAAGCTATATCATACGTTTCGCATGGATTCCAAGATAACACATCTAATTCGCATTGATTTGAAGCTAAATCATGTGTTTCGCATGGATTTGAAGCTAACTCGTTTGTTTCGCATGCAGTTGAAGCTGAATCATGTATATCACAAGTATTTGAAGCTAAACTATTCGTTTCGCATGGATTCGAAGTTAACTCGTTTGTTTCGCATACAGTTGAAGCTAAATCACGTATATCACAAGTATTTGCAGCTAAACCATTTGTTTCGCATCGATACGAAGATAACCCTTCTACTTCGCATTGATTTGAAGCTAAATCATGTGTTTCGCATGGATTTGAATCTAACTCGTTTATTTCGCATGCTGTTGAAGCTAAATCATGTATATCACAAGTATAAGAAGCTAATCCGTTTGTTTCGCATGGATTCGAAGATAAGCCTTCTACTTCGCATTGATTTGAAGCTAAATCATGTGTTTCGCATGGATTTGAATCTAACTCGTTTGTTTCGGATGCTGTTGAAGCTAAATCATGTATATCACAAGTATTTGAAGCTATATCATTTGTCTCGCATGGATTCGAAGATAACCCTTCTAATTCGCATTGATTTGAAGCTAAATCATGTGTTTCGCATGGATTTGAAGCTAAATCATGTGTTTCGCATGGATTTGAAGCTAACTCGTTTGTTTCGCATGCTGTTGAAGCTAAATCATGTATATCACAAGTATTTGAAGCTAAACCATTTGTATCGCATGGGATCGAAGATAAGCCTCCTACTTCGCATTGATTTGAAGCTAAATCATGTGTTTCGCATGGATTTGAAGCTAACTCGTTTGTTTCGCATGTTGTTGAAGCTAAATCTTATATATCACAAGTATTTGAAGCTAAACCATTTGTTTCGCATTTATTCGAAGCTAAGCCTTCTACTTCGCATTGATTTGAGGCTAAATCATGTGTTTCGCTCGGTTTTGAAGCTAACTCGTTTGTTTCGCATGCTGTTGAAGCTAATCATGTATATCACAAGTATTTGAAGCTATATCATACGTTTCGCATGGATTCCAAGATAACACTTCTAATTCGCATTGATTTGAAGCTAAATCGTGTGTTTCGCATGGATTTGAAGCTAACTCGTTTGTTTCGCATGCTGTTGAAGCTAAATCATATATCACAAGTATTTCAATCTAAACCATTTGTTACGCATGGATTCGAAGATCAGCCTCCTACTTCGCATTGATTTGAAGCTAAATCATGTGTTTCGCATGGATTTGAAGCTAACTCGTTTGTTTCGCATGCTGTTGAAGCTAAATCATATATCACAAGTATTTCAATCTAAACCATTTGTTACGCATGGATTCGAAGATCAGCCTTCTACTTCGCATTTATTTGATGATAAATCATGTGTTTCGCATGGATTTGAAGCTAACTCGTTTGTTTCGCATGCTGTTGAAGCTAAATCATGTATATCACAAGTATTTGAAGCTAAACCATTTGTATCGGATGGGATCGAAGATAAGCCTCCTACTTCGCATTGATTTGAAGCTAAATCATGTGTTTCGCATGGATTTGAAGCTAACTCGTTTAGATCGCATGCAGTTGTAGCTAAATCATGTATATCACAAGTATTTGAAGCTAAACCATTTGTTTCGCATGGATTCGAAGATAAGCCTTCTACTTCACATTGATTTTAATCTAAATCATGTCTTTCGCATGGATTTAAAGGTATCTCGTTTGTTTCGCATGCAGTTGAAGCTGAATCATGTATATCACAAGTATTTGAAGCTAAACTATTCGTTTCGCATGGATTCGAAGTTAACTCGTTTGTTTCGCATACAGTTGAAGCTAAATCACGTATATCACAAGTATTTGCAGCTAAACCATTTGTTTCGCATCGATACGAAGATAACCCTTCTACTTCGCATTGATTTGAAGCTAAATCATGTCTTTCGCATGGATTTGAATCTAACTCGTTTATTTCGCATGCTGTTGAAGCTAAATCATGTATATCACAAGTATAAGAAGCTAATCCGTTTGTTTCGCATGGATTCGAAGATAAGCCTTCTACTTCGCATTGATTTGAAGCTAAATCATGTGTTTCGCATGGATTTGAATCTAACTCGTTTGTTTCGGATGCTGTTGAAGCTAAATCATGTATATCACAAGTATTTGAAGCTATATCATTTGTTTCGCATGGATTCGAAGATAACCCTTCTAATTCGCATTGATTTGAAGCTAAATCATGTGTTTCGCATGGATTTGAAGCTAAATCATGTGTTTCGCATGGATTTGAAGCTAACTCGTTTGTTTCGCATGCTGTTGAAGCTAAATCATGTATATCACAAGTATTTGAAGCTAAACCATTTGTTACGCATGGATTCGAAGATCAGCCTTCTACTTCGCATTGATTTGATGATAAATCATGTGTTTCGCATGGATTTGAAGCTAACTCGTTTGTTTCGCATGCTGTTGAAGCTAAATCATGTATATCACAAGTATTTGAAGCTATATCATACGTTTCGCATGGATTCCAAGATAACCCTTCTAATTCGCATTGATTTGAAGCTAAATCATGTGTTTCGCATGGATTTGAAGCTAACTCGTTTGTTTCGCATGCTGTTGAAGCTAAATCATGTATATCACAAGTATTTGAAGCTAAACCATTTGTATCGCATGGGATCGAAGATAAGCCTCCTACTTCGCATTGATTTGAAGCTAAATCAGGTTTTTCGCATGGATTTGAAGCTAACTCGTTTGTTTCGCATGCTGTTGAAGCTAAATCATATATATCACAAGTATTTGAAGCTAAACCATTTGTTTCGCATTTATACGATGCTAAGCCTTCTTCATCGCATTGATTTGAGGCTAAATCATGTGTTTCGCTCGGTTTGAAGCTAACTCGTTTGTTTCGCATGCTGTTGAAGCTAAATCATGTATATCACAAGTATTTGAAGCTATATCATACGTTTCGCATGGATTCCAAGATAACCCTTCTAATTCGCATTGATTTGAAGCTAAATCATGTGTTTCGCATGGATTTGAAGCTAACTCGTTTGTTTCGCATGCTGGTGAAGCTAAATCATGTATATCACAAGTATTTCAAGCTAAACCATTTGCTACGCATGGATTCGAAGATAAGCCTTCTACTTCGCATTGATTTGAAGCTAAATCATGTGTTTCGCATGGATTTGAATCTAACTCGTTTGTTTCGGATGCTGTTGAAGCTAAATCATGTATATCACAAGTATTTGAAGCTATATCATTTGTTTCGCATGGATTCGAAGATAACCCTTCTAATTCGCATTGATTTGAAGCTAAATCATGTGTTTCGCATGGATTTGAAGCTAAATCATGTGTTTCGAATGGATTTGAAGCTAACTCGTTTGTTTCGCATGCTGTTGAAGCTAAATCATGTATATCACAAGTATTTGAAGCTAAACCATTTGTTACGCATGGATTCGAAGATCAGCCTTCTACTTCGCATTTATTTGATGATAAATCATGTGTTTCGCATGGATTTGAAGCTAACTCGTTTGTTTCGCATGCTGTTGAAGCTAAATCATGTATATCACAAGTATTTGAAGCTAAACCATTTGTATCGGATGGGATCGAAGATAAGCCTCCTACTTCGCATTGATTTGAAGCTAAATCATGTGTTTCGCATGGATTTGAAGCTAACTCGTTTAGATCGCATGCAGTTGTAGCTAAATCATGTATATCACAAGTATTTGAAGCTAAACCATTTGTTTCGCATGGATTCGAAGATAAGCCTTCTACTTCACATTGATTTTAATCTAAATCATGTCTTTCGCATGGATTTAAAGGTATCTCGTTTGTTTCGCATGCAGTTGAAGCTGAATCATGTATATCACAAGTATTTGAAGCTAAACTATTCGTTTCGCATGGATTCGAAGTTAACTCGTTTGTTTCGCATACAGTTGAAGCTAAATCACGTATATCACAAGTATTTGCAGCTAAACCATTTGTTTCGCATCGATACGAAGATAACCCTTCTACTTCGCATTGATTTGAAGCTAAATCATGTCTTTCGCATGGATTTGAATCTAACTCGTTTATTTCGCATGCTGTTGAAGCTAAATCATGTATATCACAAGTATAAGAAGCTAATCCGTTTGTTTCGCATGGATTCGAAGATAAGCCTTCTACTTCGCATTGATTTGAAGCTAAATCATGTGTTTCGCATGGATTTGAATCTAACTCGTTTGTTTCGGATGCTGTTGAAGCTAAATCATGTATATCACAAGTATTTGAAGCTATATCATTTGTTTCGCATGGATTCGAAGATAACCCTTCTAATTCGCATTGATTTGAAGCTAAATCATGTGTTTCGCATGGATTTGAAGCTAAATCATGTGTTTCGCATGGATTTGAAGCTAACTCGTTTGTTTCGCATGCTGTTGAAGCTAAATCATGTATATCACAAGTATTTGAAGCTAAACCATTTGTTACGCATGGATTCGAAGATCAGCCTTCTACTTCGCATTGATTTGATGATAAATCATGTGTTTCGCATGGATTTGAAGCTAACTCGTTTGTTTCGCATGCTGTTGAAGCTAAATCATGTATATCACAAGTATTTGAAGCTATATCATACGTTTCGCATGGATTCCAAGATAACCCTTCTAATTCGCATTGATTTGAAGCTAAATCATGTGTTTCGCATGGATTTGAAGCTAACTCGTTTGTTTCGCATGCTGTTGAAGCTAAATCATGTATATCACAAGTATTTGAAGCTAAACCATTTGTATCGCATGGGATCGAAGATAAGCCTCCTACTTCGCATTGATTTGAAGCTAAATCAGGTTTTTCGCATGGATTTGAAGCTAACTCGTTTGTTTCGCATGCTGTTGAAGCTAAATCATATATATCACAAGTATTTGAAGCTAAACCATTTGTTTCGCATTTATACGATGCTAAGCCTTCTTCATCGCATTGATTTGAGGCTAAATCATGTGTTTCGCTCGGTTTTGAAGCTAACTCGTTTGTTTCGCATGCTGTTGAAGCTAAATCATGTATATCACAAGTATTTGAAGCTATATCATACGTTTCGCATGGATTCCAAGATAACCCTTCTAATTCGCATTGATTTGAAGCTAAATCATGTGTTTCGCATGGATTTGAAGCTAACTCGTTTGTTTCGCATGCTGGTGAAGCTAAATCATGTATATCACAAGTATTTCAAGCTAAACCATTTGCTACGCATGGATTCGAAGATAAGCCTTCTACTTCGCATTGATTTGAAGCTAAATCATGTGTTTCGCATGGATTTGAATCTAACTCGTTTGTTTCGGATGCTGTTGAAGCTAAATCATGTATATCACAAGTATTTGAAGCTATATCATTTGTTTCGCATGGATTCGAAGATAACCCTTCTAATTCGCATTGATTTGAAGCTAAATCATGTGTTTCGCATGGATTTGAAGCTAAATCATGTGTTTCGAATGGATTTGAAGCTAACTCGTTTGTTTCGCATGCTGTTGAAGCTAAATCATGTATATCACAAGTATTTGAAGCTAAACCATTTGTTACGCATGGATTCGAAGATCAGCCTTCTACTTCGCATTGATTTGATGCTAAATCATGTGTTTCGCATGGATTTGAAGCTAACTCGTTTGTTTCGCATGCTGTTGAAGCTAAATCATGTATATCACAAGTATTTGAAGCTAAACCATTTGTATTGCATGGGATCGAAGATAAGCCTCCTACTTCGCATTGATTTGAAGCTAAATCATGTGTTTCGCATGGATTTGAAGCTAACTCGTTTGTTTCGCATGCTGTTGAAGCTAAATCATGTATATCACAAGTATTTCAAGCTAAACCATTTGCTACGCATGGATTCGAAGATCAGCCTTCTACTTAGCATTTATTTGATGCTAAATCATGTGTTTCGCATGGATTTGATTCTAACTCGTTTGTTTCGGTTGCTGTTGAAGCTAATCATGTATATCACAAGTATTTGAAGCTATATCATTTGTTTCGCATGGATTCGAAGATAACCCTTCTAATTCGCATTGATTTGAGGCTAAATCATTTGTTTCGCTTGGATTTGGAGCTAACTCGTTTTTTTCGCTAGTAGTTGAAGCTAAATCATGCTTATCACAAGTATTTGAAGCTAAACCATTTGGTTCGCATTTATTCGAAGCTAAGCCTTCTACTTCGCATTGATTTGAGGCTAAATCATGTGTTTCGCTTGGTTTTGAAGCTAACTCGTTTTTTTTCGCATGCAGTTGTAGCTAAATCATATATATCACAAGTATTTGAAGCTAAACCATTTGTTTCGCATTTATTCGATGCTAAGCCTTCTACTTCGCATTGATTTGAGGCTAAATCATGTTTTTCGCTCGGTTTTGAAGCTAACTCGTTTGTTTCGCATGCTGTTGAAGCTAAATCACGTATATCACAAGTATTTGAAGCTATATCATACGTTTCGCATGGATTCCAAGATAACCCTTCTAATTCGCATAGATTTGAAGATAAATCATGTGTTTCGCATGGATTTGAATCTAACTCGTTTGTTTTGGATGCTGTTGAAGCTAAATCATGTATATCACAAGTATTTGAAGCTATATCATTTGTTTCGCATGGATTCGAAGATAATCCTTCTAATTCGCATTGATTTGAAGCTAAATCATGTGTTTCGCATGGATTTGAAGCTAAATCATGTGTTTCGCATGGATTTGAAGCTAACTCGTTTGTGTCGCATGCTGTTGAAGCTAAATCATGTATATCACAAGTATTTGAAGCTAAACCATTTGTTTCGCATTTATTCGATGCTAAGCCTTCTACTTCGCATTGATTTGAGGCTAAATCATGTGTTTCGCTCGGTTTTGAAGCTAACTCGTTTGTTTCGCATGCTGTTGAAGCTAAATCATGTATATCACAAGTATTTGAAGCTATATCATACGTTTCGCATGGATTCCAAGATAACCCTTCTAATTCGCATAGATTTGAAGATAAATCATGTGTTTCGCTTGGATTTGAATATAACTCATTTGTTTCGCATGCTGTTGAAGCTAAATCATGTATATCACATGTATTTGAAGCTGAACCATTTGTATCGCATGGGATCGAAGATAAGCCTCCTACTTCGCATTGATTTGATGCTAAATCATGTGTTTCGCATGGATTTAAAGGTAACTCGTTTGTTTCGCATGCAGTTGAAGCTGAATCATGTATATCACAAGTATTTGAAGCTAAACTATTCGCTTCGCATGGATTCGAAGTTAACTCGTTTGTTTCGCATACAGTTGAAGCTAAATCACGTATATCACAAGTATTTGCAGCTAAACCATTTGTTTCGCATCGATACGAAGATAACCCTTCTACTTCGCATTGATTTGAAGCTAAATCATGTGTTTCGTATGGATTTGAGTCTAAATCGTTTAATTCGCATGCTGTTGAAGCTAAATCATGTATATCACAAGTATAAGAAGCTATATCATACGTTTCGCATGGATTCCAAGATAACCCTTCTAATTCGCATTGATTTGAATCTAAATCATGTGTTTCGCATGGATTTGAAGCTAACTCGTTTATTTCGCATGCTGTTGAAGCTAAATCATGTAATCACAAGTATTTACAGCTAAACCATTTGTTACGCATGGATTCGAAGATCAGCCTTCTACTTCGCATTGATTTGATGCTAAATCATGTGTTTCGCATGGTTTTGAATCTAACTCGTTTTTTTCGCATTCTGTTGAAGCTAAATCATGTATATCACAAGTATAAGAAGCTAATCCGTTTGTTTCGCATGGATTCGAAGATAAGCCTTCTACTTCGCATTGATTTGAAGCTAAATCATGTGTCTCGCATGGATTTGAAGCTAACTCATTTGTTTCGCATGCTGTTGAAGCTAAATCATGTATATCACAACTATTTGAAGCTAAACCATTTGTATTGCATGGGATCGAAGATAAGCCTCCTACTTCGCATTGATTTGAAGCTAAATCAGGTTTTTCGCATGGATTTGAAGCTAACTCGTTTGTTTCGCATGCTGTTGAAGCTAAATCACATATATCACAAGTATTTGAAGCTAAACCATTTGTTTCGCATTTATTCGAAGCTAAGCCATCTACTTCACATTGATTTGAGGCTAAATCATGTGTTTCGCTCGGTTTTGAAGCTAACTCGTTTGTTTCGCATGCTGTTGAAGCTAAATCATGTATATCACAAGTATTTCAAGCTAAACCATTTGTTACGCATGGATTCGAAGATCAGCCTTCTACTTCGCATTGATTTGATGCTAAATCATGTGTTTCGCATGGATTTGAAGCTAACTCGTTTGTTTCGCATGCTGTTGAAGCTAAATCATGTATATCACAAGTATTTGCAGCTAAACCATTTGTTTCGCATCGATACGAAGATAACCCTTCTACTTCGCATTGATGTGAAGCTAAATCATGTGTTTCGCATGGATTTGAAGCTAACTCGTTTGTTTCGCATGCTGTTGAAGCTAAATCATATATCACAAGTATTTCAATCTAAACCATTTGTTACGCATGGATTCGAAGATCAGCCTTCTACTTCGCATTGATTTGATGATAAATCATGTGTTTCGCATGGATTTGAAGCTAACTCGTTTCTTTCGCATGCTGTTGAAGCTAAATCATGTATATCACAAGTATTTGAAGCTAAACCATTTGTATCGGATGGGATCGAAGATAAGCCTCCTACTTCGCATTGATTTGAAGCTAAATCAGGTTTTTCGCATGGATTTGAAACTAACTCGTTTGTTTCGCATGCTGTTGAAGCTAAATCATATATATCACAAGTATTTGAAGCTAAACCATTTGTATCGCATTTATTCGAAGCTAAGCCTTCTACTTCGCATTGATTTGAGGCTAAATCATGTGTTTCGCTCGGTTTTGAAGCTAACTCGTTTGTTTCGCATGCTGTTGAAGCTAAATCATGTATATCACAAGTATTTGAAGCTGTATCATACGTTTCGCATGGATTCCAAGATAACCCTTCTAATTCGCATTGATTTGAAGCTAAATCATGTGTTTCGCATGGATTTGAAGCTAACTCGTTTGTTTCGCATGCTGTTGAAGCTAAATCATGTATATCACAAGTATTTCAAGCTAAACCATTTGTTACGCATGGATTCGAAGATCAGCCTTCTACTTCGCATTGATTTGATGCTAAATCATGTGTTTCGCATGGATTTGAAGCTAACTCGTTTGTTTCGCATGCTGTTGAAGCTAAATCATGTATATCACAAGTATTTGAAGCTAAACCATTTCTATCGGATGGGATCGAAGATAAGCCTCCTACTTCGCATTGATTTGAAGCTAAATCATGTGTTTCGCATGGATTTGAAGCTAAAACATATATATCACAAGTATTTGAAGCTGAACCATTTGTTTCGCATTTATTCGAAGCTAAGCCTTCTACTTCGCATTGATTTGAGGCTAAATCATGTGTTTCGCTTGGTTTTGAAGCTAACTCGTTTTTTTCGCATGCAGTTGTAGCTAAATCATGTAAATCACAAGTATTTGCAGCTAAACCATTTGTTTAGCATGGATTCGAAGATAAGCCTTCCACTTCGCATTGATTTGATGCTAAATCATGTGTTTCGCAAGGATTTGAAGCTAACTCGTTTGTTTCGCATGCTGTTGAAGCTAACTCAAGTGTATCAAAAGTATTTGAAGCTAAACCATTTGCTTCGCATGGATTCGAAGATCAGCCTTCTACTTCGCATTGATTTGATGCTAAATCATGTGTTTCGAATGGATTTGAAGCTAACTCGTTTTTTTCGCATGCTGTTGAAGCTAAATCATGTACATCACATATATTTGAAGCTAAACCATTTGTATCGCATGGAACCGAAGACAACTCTTCTACTTCGCATTGATTTGAGGCTAAATCATGTGTTTCGCTCGGTTTTGAAGCTAACTCGTTTGTTTCGCATGCTGTTGAAGCTAAATCATGTATATCACAAGTATTTGAAGCTATATCATACGTTTCGCATGGATTCCAAGATAACCCTTCTAATTCGCATTGATTTGAAGCTAAATCATGTGTTTCGCATGGATTTGAAGCTAACTCGTTTGTCTCGCATGCTGTTGAAGCTAAATCATGTATATCACAAGTATTTCAAGCTAAACCATTTGTTACGCATGGATTCGAAGATCAGCCTTCTACTTCGCATTGATTTGATGCTAAATCATGTGTTTCGCATGGATTTGAAGCTAACTCGTTTGTTTCGCATGCTGTTGAAGCTAAATCATGTATATCACAAGTATTTGAAGCTAAACCATTTCTATCGGATGGGATCGAAGATAAGCCTCCTACTTCGCATTGATTTGAAGCTAAATCATGTGTTTCGCATGGATTTGAAGCTAAAACATATATATCACAAGTATTTGAAGCTGAACCATTTGTTTCGCATTTATTCGAAGCTAAGCCTTCTACTTCGCATTGATTTGAGGCTAAATCATGTGTTTCGCTTGGTTTTGAAGCTAACTCGTTTTTTTCGCATGCAGTTGTAGCTAAATCATGTAAATCACAAGTATTTGCAGCTAAACCATTTGTTTAGCATGGATTCGAAGATAAGCTTTCCACTTCGCATTGATTTGATGCTAAATCATGTGTTTCGCAAGGATTTGAAGCTAACTCGTTTGTTTCGCATGCTGTTGAAGCTAACTCAAGTGTATCAAAAGTATTTGAAGCTAAACCATTTGCTTCGCATGGATTCGAAGATCAGCCTTCTACTTCGCATTGATTTGAAGCTAAATCATGTGTTTCGCATGGATTTGAAGCTAACTCGTTTGTTTCGCATGCTGTTGAAGCTAAATCATGTATATCACAAGTATTTGAAGCTAAACCATTTGTTACGCATGGATTCGAAGATCAGCCTTCTACTTAGCATTGATTTGATGCTAAATCATGTGTTTCGCATGGATTTGAAGCTAACTCGTTTGTTTCGCATGCTGTTGAAGCAAAATCATGTATATCACAAGTATTTGAAGCTAAACCATTTGTTACGCATGGATTCGAAGATCAGCCTTCAACTTAGCATTGATTTGATGCTAAATCATGTGTTTCGCATGGATTTGAAGCTAACTCGTTTGTTTCGCATGCTGTTGAAGCTAAATCATATATATCACAAGTATTTGAAGCTAAACCATTTGTATCGCATGGAATCGAAAATAAGCCTCCTACTTCGCATTGTTTGGAGCTACATCATGTGTTCCGCATGGATTTGAAGCTATCTCGTTTGTTTTGCATGCAGTTGAAGCTGAATCATGTAGATCACAAGTATTTGAAGCTAAACTATTCATTTCGCATGGATTCGAAGATAAGCCTTCCACTTCTCATTGATTTGAAGATAAATCATGTGTTTCGCTTGGATTTGAATATAACTCATTTGTTTCGCATGCTGTTGAAGCTAAATCATGTATATCACAAGTATTTGGAGCTAAACCATTTGTTTCGCATGGATTCGAAGATCAGCCTTCTACTTCGCATTGATTTGATGCTAAATCATGTGTTTCGCATGGATTTCAAGCTTACTCGTTTGTTTCGCATGCTGTTGAAGCTAAATCATGTATATCACAAGTATTTGAAGCTATATCATACGTTTCGCATGGATTCCAAGATAACCCTTCAAATTCGCATTGATTTGAAGCTAAATCATGTGTTTCGCATGGATTATAAGCTAACTCCTTTGTTTCGCATGCTGTTGAAGCTAAATCATGTATATCACAAGTATTTGAAGCTAAACCATTTGTATCGCATGGGATCGAAGATAAGCCTCCTACTTCGCATTGATTTGAAGCTAAATCATGTGTTTCGCATGGATTTGAAGCTAACTCGTTTGTTTCGCATGCTGTTGAAGCTAAATCATATATATCACAAGTATTTGAAGCTATATCATACTTTTCGCATGGATTCCAAGATAACCCTTCTAATTCGCATTGATTTGAAGCTAAATCATGTGTTTCGCATGGATTTGAAGCTAACTCGTTTTTTTCGCATGCAGTTGTAGCTAAATCATGTATATCCCAAGTAATTGAAGCTAAACCATTTGTTTCGCATGGATTTGAAGCTAACTTGTTTGATTCGCGAGCAGTTGAAGCTAAATCATACATATCACAAGTATTTGAAGCTAAACCACTTGTTTCGCATTTATTCGAAGCTAAGCCTTCTACTTCGCATTGATTTGAGGCTAAATCATGTGTTTCGCTTGGTTTTGAAGCTAACTCGTTTTTTTCGCATGCTGTTGTAGCTAAATCATGTATATCACAAGTATTTGAAGCTAAACCATTTGTTTCGCATGGATTCGAAGATAAGCCTACTACTTCGCATTGATTTGAAGCTAAATCATGTGTTTCGCATGGATTTGAAGCTAACTCGTTTGTTTCGCATGCAGTTGAAGCTGAATCATGTATATCACAAGTATTTGAAGCTAAACTATTCGTTTCGCATGGATTCGAAGATAAGCCTTCCACATCGCATTGATTTGATGCTAAATCATGTGTTTCGCATGGATTTGAAGCTAACTCGTTTGTTTCGCATGCTGTTGAAGCTAAATCAAGTGTATCAAAAGTATTTGAAGCTATACCATTTGCTTCGCATGGATTCGAAGATAAGCCTTGCACTTCGCATTGATTTGAAGCTAACTCATGTGTTTCGCATGGATTTGAAGTTAACTCGTCTGTTTCGCATGCAGTTGAAGCTAAATCATGTATATCACAAATATTTGCAGCTAAACCATTTGTTTCGCATGGATTCGAAGGTAACCCTTCTACTTCGCATTGATTAGATGCTAAATCATGTGTTTATCATGGGTTTGAAGCTAACTCGTTTGTTTCGCCTGCATTTGAAGCTATATCACTTATATTCACAAGTATGTGAAGCTAAATCATTCGTTTCGCATGGATTTGAAGCTAAGCCATCAACTTCGCGTTGACTTGATACTAAATCATGTGTTTCGCAAGGATTTGAAGCTAACTCGTTTGTTTCGCATGCTGTTGAAGCTAGATCATGTATATCACAAGTATTTGAAGCTATATCATACGTCTCGCATGGATTCCAATATAACCCTTCAAATTCGCATTGATTTGAAGCTAAATCATGTGTTTCGCATGGATTTGAAGCTAACTCGTTTGTTTCGCATGCTGTTGAAGCTAAATCATGTATATCACAAGTATTTCAAGCTAAACCATTTGTATCGCATGGGATCGAAGATAAGCCTCCTACTTCGCATTGATTTGAAGCTAAATCATGTGTTTCGCATGGATTTGAAGCTAACTCGTTTGTTTCGAATGCTGTTGAAGCTAAATCATATATATCACAAGTATTTGAAGCTATATCATACTTTTCGCATGGATTCCAAGATAACCCTTCTAATTCGCATTGATTTGAAGCTAAATCATGTGTTTCGCATGGATTTGAAGCTAACTCGTTTTTTTCGCATGCAGTTGTAGCTAAATCATGTATATCACAAGTAATTGAAGCTAAACCATTTGTTTCGCATGGATTTGAAGCTAACTTGTTTGATTCGCGAGCAGTTGAAGCTAAATCATATATATCACAAGTATTTGAAGCTAAACCATTTGTTTCGCATTTATTCGAAGCTAAGCCTTCTACTTTGCATTGATTTGGGGCTAAATCATGTGTTTCGCTTGGTTTTGAAGCTAACTCGTTTTTTTCGCATGCTGTTGTAGCTAAATCATGTATATCACAAGTATTTGAAGCTAAACCATTTGTTTCGCATTTATTCGAAGCTAAGTCTTCTACTTCGCATTGATTTGAGGCTAAATCATGTGTTTCGCTTGGTTTTGAAGCTAACTCGTTTTTTTCGCATGCAGTTGTAGCTAAATCATGTATATCACAAGTAATTGAAGCTAAACCATTTGTTTCGCATGGATTCGAAGATAAGCCTTCTACTTCGCATTGATTTGAAGCTAAATCATGTGTTCGCATGGATTTGAAGCTACCTCGTTTGTTTCGCATGCTGTTTAAGCTAAATCATGTATATCACAAGTATTTGAAGCTAAACCATTTGTTAAGCATGGATTCGAAGATCTGCCTTCTACTTCGCATTGATTTACGGCTAAATCATGTGTTCCGCATGGATTTTAAGCAAACTCGTTTTTTTCGCAAGCAGTTGAAGCTAAATCATGTATATCACAAGTATTTGTAGCTAAACCATTTGTTTCGCATGGATTCGAAGATAACCCTTCTACTTCGCATTGATTTGAAATTAAATCATGTGTTTCGCATGAATTTCAATCTAACTCGTTTATTTCGTATGCTGTTGAAGCTAAATCATGTATATCACAAGTATATGAAGCTAATCCATCTGTTTCGCATGGATTCGAGGATTAGCCTTCCACTTCGCATTGATTTGAAACTAAATCATGTGTTTCGCATGGATTTGAATCGAACTCGTTTGTTTCGAATGCTGTTGAAGCTAAATCATGTATATCACAAGTATTTGAAGTTAAACGATTTGTTTCGCATGGATTCGATGATAACCCATGTACTTCGCATTGATTTGAAGCTAAATCATGTGTTTCGCATGGATTTGAATCGAACTCGTTTGTTTCGCATGCTGTTGAAGCTATATCATGTATATCACAAGTATTTGATGCTAAACCATTTGGTTCGCTTGGATTCGAAGGTAAGCCTCCTATTTCGCATTGATTTGAAGCTAAATCATGTGTTCGCATGGATTTGAAGATACCTCGTTTGTTTCGCATGCTGTTGAAGCTACATCAAGTGTTTCACAAGTATTTGAAACCAAACCATTTGCTTCGCATGGATTCGAAGATCAGCCTTCTACTTCGCATTTATTAGATGCTAAATCATGTGTTTCGCATGGATTTGAAGCTGACTCGTTTGATTCGCATGCAGTTGAAGCTGAATCATGTATATCACAAGTATTCGCGGCTAAACCATTTGTTTCGCATGGATTCGAAGATAAGCCTACTACTTCGCATTGATTTGAAGCTAAATCATGTGTTTCGCATGGATTTGAATCTAACTCGTACATTTCGCATGCTGTTGTAGCTAATTCATGCATATCACAAGTATTTGAAGCTAAACCATTTGCTTCGCATGGATTCGAAGATCAGCCTTCTACTTCGCATTGATTTGATGCTAAATCATGTGTTTCGCATGGATTTGAAGCTAACTCGTTTGTTTCGCATGCTGTTGAAGCTAAATCATGTATATCACAAGTATTTGAAGCTACATCATACGTTTCGCATGGATTCCAAGATAACCCTTCTAATTCGCATTGATTGATTCGTTTGTTTCGCATGCTGTTGTAGCTAAATCATGTATATCACAAGTATTTGAAGCTAAACCATTTGTATCGCATGGGATCGAAGATAATCCTCTTACATCGCATTGATTTGCAACTAAATCATGTGTTTCGCAAGGATTTGAAGCTAACTCGTTTATTTCGCATGCTGTTGAAGCTAAATCATATATATCACAAGTATTTGAAGCTAAACCATTTGTTTCGCATTTATTCGAAGCTAAGTCTTCTACTTCGCATTGATTTGAGGCTAAATCATGTGTTTCGCTTGGTTTTGAAGCTAACTCGTTTTTTTCGCATGCAGTTGTAGCTAAATCATGTATATCACAAGTAATTGAAGCTAAACCATTTGTTTCGCATGGATTCGAAGATAAGCCTTCTACTTCGCATTGATTTTAATCTAAATCATGTGTTTCGCATGGATTTAAAGCTAACTCGTTTGTTTCGCATGCAGTTGAAACTCAATCATGTATATCACAAGTATTTGAAGCTAAACCATTTGTATCGCATGGAACTGAAGATAAGCCTCTTACTTCGCATTGATTTGAAGCAAAATCATGTGTTCGCATGGTTTTGAAGCTAACTCGTTTGATTCGCGAGCAGTTGAAGCTAAATCAAGTGTATCACAAGTATTTGAAGCTAAACCATTTGCTTCGCATGGATTTGAAGATCAGCCTTCTACTTCGCATTGATTTGAAGCTAAATCATGTGTTCTGCATGGATTTTAAGCTAACACGTTTGTTTCGCATGCAGTTGAAGCTAAATCATGTATATCACAAGTATTTGAAGCTAAACCATTTGTTTCGCATGGATTCGAAGATAAGCCTTCTACTTCGCATTGATTTTAATCTAAATCACGTGTTTCGCAATGATTTGAAGCTAATCGTTTGTTTCGGATGCTGTTGAAGCTAAATCATGTATATCACAAGTATTTGAAGCTATATCATTTGTTTCGCATGGATTCGAAGATAACCCATCTAATTCGCATTGATTTGAGGCTAAATCATGTGTTTCGCTTGGATTTGAAGCTAACTCGTTTTTTTCGCTAGTAGTTGAAGCTAAATCATGCATATCACAAGTATTTGAAGCTAAACCATTTGGATCGCATTTATTCGAAGCTAAGCCATCTACTTCGCATTGATTTGAGGCAAAATCATGTGTTTCGCACGAATTTCAATCTAACTCGTTTATTTCGTATGCTGTTGAAGCTAAATCATGTATATCACAAGTATATGAAGCTAATCCATCTGTTTCGCATGGATTCGAGGATTAGCCTTCCACTTCGCATTGATTTGAAACTAAATCATGTGTTTCGCATGGATTTGAATCGAACTCGTTTGTTTCGAATGCTGTTGAAGCTAAATCATGTATATCACAAGTATTTGAAGCTATATCATTTGTTTCGCATGGATTCGAAGATAACCCATCTAATTCGCATTGATTTGAGGCTAAATCATGTGTTTCGCTTGGATTTGAAGCTAACTCGTTTTTTTCGCATGCAGTTGAAGCTAAATCATGTATATCACAAGTATTTGAAGCTAAACCATTTGGTTCGCATGGATTCGAAGATAACCCTTCTACTTCGCATTGATTTGAAATTAAATCATGTGTTTCGCACGAATTTCAATCTAACTCGTTTATTTCGTATGCTGTTGAAGCTAAATCATGTATATCACAAGTATATGAAGCTAATCCATCTGTTTCGCATGGATTCGAGGATTAGCCTTCCACTTCGCATTGATTTGAAACTAAATCATGTGTTTCGCATGGATTTGAATCGAACTCGTTTGTTTCGAATGCTGTTGAAGCTAAATCATGTATATCACAAGTATTTGAAGTTAAACGATTTGTTTCGCATGGATTCGATGATAACCCATGTACTTCGCATTGATTTGAAGCTAAATCATGTGTTTCGTATGGATTTGAATCGAACTCGTTTGTTTCGCATGCTGTTGAAGCTATATCATGTATATCACAAGTATTTGAAGCTAAACCATTTGGTTCGCTTGGATTCGAAGATAAGCCTCCTACTTCGCATTGATTTGAAGCTAAATCATGTGTTCGCATGGATTTGAAGATACCTCGTTTGTTTCACATGCTGTTGAAGCTAAATCAAGTGTTTAACAAGTATTTGAAACCAAACCATTTGCTTCGCATGGATTCGAAGATCAGCCTTCTACTTCGCATTTATTAGATGCTAAATCATGTGTTTCGCATGGATTTGAAGCTGACTCGTTTGTTTCGCATGCAGTTGAAGCTGAATCATGTATATCACAAGTATTTGCGGCTAAACCATTTGTTTCGAATGGATTCGAAGGTAACCCTTCTACTTCGCATTGATTTAAATCTAAATCATGTGTTTCGCATGGATTTGAAGCTAACTCGTTTGTTTCGCATGGTGTTGAAGCTAAATCATGTATATCACAAGTATTTGAAGCTAAACCATTTGTTTCGCATGGATTCGAAGATAAGCCTCCTACTTCGCATTGATTTGAAGCTAAATCATGTGTTCGCATGGATTTGAAGCTAACTCGTTTGCTTCGCACGCTGTTGAAGCTAAATCAAGTGTATCACAAGTATTTGAAGCTAAACCATTTGTTTCGCATGGATTCGAAGATTAGCCTTCTACTTCGCATTGATTAGATGCTAAATCATGTGTTTAGCATGGGTTTGAAGCTAGCTCGTTTGTTTCGCCTGCATTTGAAGCTATATCACTTATATTCACAAGTATGTGAAGCTAAATCATTCGTTTCGCATGGATTTGAAGCAAAGCCATCAACTTCGCGTTGACTTGATACTAAATCATGTTTTTCGTTTGGACTTGAAGCTAACTCGTTTGTTTAGCATGTTGTTGAAGCTAAATCATGTATATCACAAGTATTTGAAGCTATATCATATGGTTCGCATGGATTCGAAGATAACCCTTCTAATTCGCATTGATTTGAAGCTAAATCATGTGTTTCGCATGGATTTGAAGCTAACTCGTTTTTTTCGCATGCAGTTGTAGCTAAATCATGTATATCACAAGTAATTGAAGCTAAACCATTTGTTTCGCATGGATTTGAAGCTAACTTGTTTGATTCGCGAGCAGTTGAAGCTAAATCATATATATCACAAGTATTTGAAGCTAAACCATTTGTTTCGCATTTATTCGAAGCTAAGCCTTCTACTTCGCATTGATTTGAGGCTAAATCATGTGTTTCGCTTGGTTTTGAAGCTAACTCGTATTTTTCGCATGCTGTTGTAGCTAAATCATGTATATCACAAGTATTTGAAGCTAAACCATTTGTTTCGCATGGATTCGAAGATAAGCCTACTACTTCGCATTGATTTGAAGCTAAATCATGTGTTTCGCATGGATTTGAATCTAACTCGTACATTTCGCATGCTGTTGTAGCTAATTCATGTATATCACAAGTATTTGAAGCTAAACCATTTGTTTCGCATTTATTCGAAGCTAAGCCTTCCACTTCGCATTGATTTGAGGCTAAATCATGTGTTTCGCTTGGTTTTGAAGCTATCTCGTTTTTTTCGCATGCTGTTGAAGCTAAATCATGTATATCACAAGTATTTGAAGCTACATCATACGTTTCGCAAGGAATCGAAGATATGCCTCCTACTTCGCATTGATTTGAAGCTAAATCATGTGTTTCGCATGGATTTGAAGCTAACCCCTTTTGTTTCGCATGCAGTTGAAGCTGAATCATGTATATCACAAGTATTTGAAGCTAAACTATTCGTTTCGCATGGATTCGAAGATAAGCCTTCCACATCGCATTGATTTGATGCTAAATCATGTGTTTCGCATGGATTTGAAGCTAACTCGTTTGTTTCGCATGCTGTTGAAGCTAAATCAAGTGTATCAAAAGTATTTGAAGCTAAACCATTTGCTTCGCATGGATTTGAAGCTAAGCCATCAACTTCGCGTTGACTTGATACTAAATCATGTGTTTCGCAAGGATTTGAAGCTAACTCGTTTGTTTCGCATGCTGTTGAAGCTAGATCATGTATATCACAAGTATTTGAAGCTATATCATACGTTTCGCATGGATTCCAATATAACCCTTCAAATTCGCATTGATTTGAAGCTAAATCATGTGTTTCGCATGGATTTGAAGCAAACTCGTTTGTTTCGCATGCTGTTGAAGCTAAATCATGTATATCAAAAGTATTTGAAGCTAAACCATTTGTGTCGCATGGGATCGAAGATAAGCCTCCTACTTCGCATTGTTTTGAAGGTAAATCATGTGTTTCGCATGGATTTGAAGCTAACTCGTACATTTCGCATGCTGTTGTAGCTAATTCATGTATATCACAAGTATTTGAAGCTAAACCATTTGCTTCGCATGGATTCGAAGATCAGCCTTCTACTTCGCATTGATTTGATGCTAAATCATGTGTTTCGCATGGATTTGAAGCTAACTCGTTTGTTTCGCATGCTGTTGAAGCTAAATCATGTATATCACAAGTATTTGAAGCTAAACCATTTGTTTCGCATGGATTCGAAGATAAGCCTCCTACTTCGCATTGATTTGAAGCTAAATCATGTGTTCGCATGGATTTGAAGCTAACTCGTTTGCTTCGCATGCAGTTGTAGCTAAATCATGTATATCACAAGTAATTGAAGCTAAACCATTTGTTTCGCATGGATTTGAAGATAAGCCTACTACTATGCATTGATTTGAAGCTAAATCATGTGTTTCGCATGGATTTGTATCTAACTCGTACATTTCGCATGCTGTTGTAGCTAATTCATGTATATCACAAGTATTTGAAGCTAAACCATTTGTTTCGCATTTATTCGAAGCTAAGCCTTCCACTTCGCATTGATTTGAGGCTAAATCATGTGTTTCGCTTGGTTTTGAAGCTAACTCGTTTTTTTCGCATTGATTTGAAGCTAAATCATGTGTTTCGCATGGATTTGAAGCTAACTCGTTTGTTTCGCATGCAGTTGAAGCTGAATCATGTATATCACAAGTATTTGAAGCTAAACTATTCGTTTCGCATGGATTCGAAGATAACCCTTCTACTTCGCATTGATTAGATGCTAAATCATGTGTTTATCATGGGTTTGAAGCTAACTCGTTTGTTTCGCCTGCATTTGAAGCTATATCACTTATATTCACAAGTATGTGAAGCTAAATCATTCGTTTCGCATGGATTTGAAGCTAAGCCATCAACTTCGCGTTGACTTGATACTAAATCATGTGTTTCGCAAGGATTTGAAGCTAACTCGTTTGTTTCGCATGCTGTTGAAGCTAAATCATGTATATCACAAGTAATTGAAGCTAAACCATTTGTTTCGCATGGATTTGAAGATAAGCCTACTACTATGCATTGATTTGAAGCTAAATCATGTGTTTCGCATGGATTTGAATCTAACTCGTACATTTCGCATGCTGTTGTAGCTAATTCATGTATATCACAAGTATTTGAAGCTAAACCATTTGTTTCGCATGGATTCGAAGATAACCCTTCTACTTCGCATTGATTAGATGCTAAATCATGTGTTTATCATGGGTTTGAAGCTAACTCGTTTGTTTCGCCTGCATTTGAAGCTATATCACTTATATTCACAAGTATGTGAAGCTAAATCATTCGTTTCGCATGGATTTGAAGCTAAGCCATCAACTTCGCGTTGACTTGATACTAAATCATGTGTTTCGCAAGGATTTGAAGCTAACTCGTTTGTTTCGCATGCTGTTGAAGCTAGATCATGTATATCACAAGTATTTGAAGCTATATCATACGTTTCGCATGGATTCCAATATAACCCTTCAAATTCGCATTGATTTGAAGCTAAATTATGTGTTTCGCATGGATTTGAAGCTAACTCGTTTGTTTCGCATGCTGTTGAAGCTAAATCATGTATATCACAAGTATTTGAAGCTAAACCATTTGTATCGCATGGGATCGAAGATAAGCCTCCTACTTCGCATTCATTTGAAGCTAAATCATGTGTTTCGCATGGATTTGAAGCTAACTCGTTTGTTTCGAATGCTGTTGAAGCTAAATCATATATATCACAAGTATTTGAAGCTATATCATACTTTTCGCATGGATTCCAAGATAACCCTTCTAATTCGCATTGATTTGAAGCTAAATCATGTGTTTCGCATGGATTTGAAGCTAACTCGTTTTTTTCGCATGCTGTTGTAGCTAAATCATGTATATCACAAGTAATTGAAGCTAAACCATTTGTTTCGCATGGATTTGAAGCTAACTTGTTTGATTCGCGAGCAGTTGAAGCTAAATCATATATATCACAAGTATTTGGAGCTAAACCATTTGTTTCGCATTTATTCGAAGCTAAGCCTACTACTTCGCATTGATTTGAAGCTAAATCATGTGTTTCGCATGGATTTGAATCTAACTCGTACATTTCGCATGCTGTTGTAGCTAATTCATGTATATCACAAGTATTTGAAGCTAATCCATTTGTTTCGCATTTATTCGAAGCTAAGCCTTCCACTTCGCATTGATTTGAGGCTAAATCATGTGTTTCGCTTGGTTTTGAAGCTAACTCGTTTTTTTCGCATGCTGTTGAAGCTAAATCATGTATATCACAAGTATTTGAAGCTATATCATACGTTTCGCAAGGAATCGAAGATATGCCTCCTACTTCGCATTGATTTGAAGCTAAATCATGTGTTTCGCATGGATTTGAAGCTAACCCCTTTTGTTTCGCATGCAGTTGAAGCTGAATCATGTATATCACAAGTATTTGAAGCTAAACTATTCGTTTCGCATGGATTCGAAGATAAGCCTTCCACATCGCATTGATTTGATGCTAAATCATGTGTTTCGCATGGATTTGAAGCTAACTCGTTTGTTTCGCATGCTGTTGAAGCTAAATCAAGTGTATCAAAAGTATTTGAAGCTAAACCATTTGCTTCGCATGGATTCGAAGATAAGCCTTGCACTTCGCATTGATTTGAAGCTAACTCATGTGTTTCGCATGGATTTGAAGTTAACTCGTTTGTTTCGCATGCAGTTGAAGCTAAATCATGTATATCACAAATATTTGCAGCTAAACCATTTGTTTCGCATGGATTCGAAGATAACCCTTCTACTTCGCATTGATTAGATGCTAAATCATGTGTTTATCATGGGTTTGAAGCTAGCTCGTTTGTTTCGCCTGCATTTGAAGCTATATCACTTATATTCACAAGTATGTGAAGCTAAATCATTCGTTTCGCATGGATTTGAAGCAAAGCCATCAACTTCGCGTTGACTTGATACTAAATCATGTTTTTCGTTTGGACTTGAAGCTAACTCGTTTGTTTAGCATGTTGTTGAAGCTAAATCATGTATATCACAAGTATTTGAAGCTATATCATATGTTTCGCATGGATTCGAAGATAACCCTTCTAATTCGCATTGATTTGAAGCTAAATCATGTGTTTCGCATGGATTTGAAGCTAACTCGTTTTTTTCGCATGCAGGTGTAGCTAAATCATGTATATCACAAGTAATTGAAGCTAAACCATTTGTTTCGCATGGATTTGAAGCTAACTTGTTTGATTCGCGAGCAGTTGAAGCTAAATCATATATATCACAAGTATTTGAAGCTAAACCATTTGTTTCGCATTTATTCGAAGCTAAGCCTTCTACTTCGCATTGATTTGAGGCTAAATCATGTGTTTCGCTTGGTTTTGAAGCTAACTCGTTTTTTTCGCATGCTGTTGTAGCTAAATCATGTATATCACAAGTATTTGAAGCTAAACCACTTGTTTCGCATTTATTCGAAGCTAAGCCTTCCACTTCGCATTGATTTGAGGCTAAATCATGTGTTTCGCTTGGTTTTGAAGCTAACTCGTTTTTTTCGCATGCTGTTGAAGCTAAATCATGTATATCACAAGTATTTGAAGCTATATCATACGTTTCGCAAGGAATCGAAGATATGCCTCCTACTTCGCATTGATTTGAAGCTAAATCATGTGTTTCGCATGGATTTGAAGCTAACTCGTTTGTTTCGCATGCAGTTGAAGCTGAATCATGTATATCACAAGTATATGAAGCTAAACTATTCGTTTCGCATGGATTCGAAGATAAGCCTTCCACATCGCATTGATTTGATGCTAAATCATGTGTTTCGCATGGATTTGAAGCTAACTCGTTTGTTTCGCATGCTGTTGAAGCTAAATCAAGTGTATCAAAAGTATTTGAAGCTAAACCATTTGCTTCGCATGGATTCGAAGATAAGCCTTGCACTTCGCATTGATTTGAAGCTAACTCATGTGTTTCGCATGGATTTGAAGTTAACTCGTTTGTTTCGCATGCAGTTGAAGCTAAATCATGTATATCACAAATATTTGCAGCTAAACCATTTGTTTCGCATGGATTCGAAGATAACCCTTCTACTTCGCATTGATTAGATGCTAAATCATGTGTTTATCATGGGTTTGAAGCTAACTCGTTTGTTTCGCCTGCACTTGAAGCTATATCACTTATATTCACAAGTATGTGAAGCTAAATCATTCGTTTCGCATGGATTTGAAGCTAAGCCATCAACTTCGCGTTGACTTGATACTAAATCATGTGTTTCGCAAGGATTTGAAGCTAACTCGTTTGTTTCGCATGCTGTTGAAGCTAGATCATGTATATCACAAGTATTTGAAGCTATATCATACGTTTCGCATGGATTCCAATATAACCCTTCAAATTCGCATTGATTTGAAGCTAAATCATGTGTTTCGCATGGATTTGAAGCAAACTCGTTTGTTTCGCATGCTGTTGAAGCTAAATCATGTATATCAAAAGTATTTGAAGCTAAACCATTTGTGTCGCATGGGATCGAAGATAAGCCTCCTACTTCGCATTGTTTTGAAGGTAAATCATGTGTTTCGCATGGATTTGAAGCTAACTCGTACATTTCGCATGCTGTTGTAGCTAATTCATGTATATCACAAGTATTTGAAGCTAAACCATTTGCTTCGCATGGATTCGAAGATCAGCCTTCTACTTCGCATTGATTTGATGCTAAATCATGTGTTTCGCATGGATTTGAAGCTAACTCGTTTGTTTCGCATGCTGTTGAAGCTAAATCATGTATATCACAAGTATTTGAAGCTAAACCATTTGTTTCGCATGGATTCGAAGATAAGCCTCCTACTTCGCATTGATTTGAAGCTAAATCATGTGTTCGCATGGATTTGAAGCTAACTCGTTTGCTTCGCATGCAGTTGTAGCTAAATCATGTATATCACAAGTAATTGAAGCTAAACCATTTGTTTCGCATGGATTTGAAGATAAGCCTACTACTATGCATTGATTTGAAGCTAAATCATGTGTTTCGCATGGATTTGAATCTAACTCGTACATTTCGCATGCTGTTGTAGCTAATTCATGTATATCACAAGTATTTGAAGCTAAACCATTTGTTTCGCATTTATTCGAAGCTAAGCCTTCCACTTCGCATTGATTTGAGGCTAAATCATGTGTTTCGCTTGGTTTTGA
Organism: Megalopta genalis; assembly: GCF_051020955.1. Taxonomy (NCBI): domain Eukaryota; kingdom Metazoa; phylum Arthropoda; class Insecta; order Hymenoptera; family Halictidae; genus Megalopta; species Megalopta genalis. The sequence goes on from NW_027477382.1 coordinate 63,153, forward strand.
AGCTAACTCGTTTTTTTCGCATTGATTTGAAGCTAAATCATGTGTTTCGCATGGATTTGAAGCTAACTCGTTTGTTTCGCATGCAGTTGAAGCTGAATCATGTATATCACAAGTATTTGAAGCTAAACTATTCGTTTCGCATGGATTCGAAGATAACCCTTCTACTTCGCATTGATTAGATGCTAAATCATGTGTTTATCATGGGTTTGAAGCTAACTCGTTTGTTTCGCCTGCATTTGAAGCTATATCACTTATATTCACAAGTATGTGAAGCTAAATCATTCGTTTCGCATGGATTTGAAGCTAAGCCATCAACTTCGCGTTGACTTGATACTAAATCATGTGTTTCGCAAGGATTTGAAGCTAACTCGTTTGTTTCGCATGCTGTTGAAGCTAAATCATGTATATCACAAGTAATTGAAGCTAAACCATTTGTTTCGCATGGATTTGAAGATAAGCCTACTACTATGCATTGATTTGAAGCTAAATCATGTGTTTCGCATGGATTTGAATCTAACTCGTACATTTCGCATGCTGTTGTAGCTAATTCATGTATATCACAAGTATTTGAAGCTAAACCATTTGTTTCGCATGGATTCGAAGATAACCCTTCTACTTCGCATTGATTAGATGCTAAATCATGTGTTTATCATGGGTTTGAAGCTAACTCGTTTGTTTCGCCTGCATTTGAAGCTATATCACTTATATTCACAAGTATGTGAAGCTAAATCATTCGTTTCGCATGGATTTGAAGCTAAGCCATCAACTTCGCGTTGACTTGATACTAAATCATGTGTTTCGCAAGGATTTGAAGCTAACTCGTTTGTTTCGCATGCTGTTGAAGCTAGATCATGTATATCACAAGTATTTGAAGCTATATCATACGTTTCGCATGGATTCCAATATAACCCTTCAAATTCGCATTGATTTGAAGCTAAATTATGTGTTTCGCATGGATTTGAAGCTAACTCGTTTGTTTCGCATGCTGTTGAAGCTAAATCATGTATATCACAAGTATTTGAAGCTAAACCATTTGTATCGCATGGGATCGAAGATAAGCCTCCTACTTCGCATTCATTTGAAGCTAAATCATGTGTTTCGCATGGATTTGAAGCTAATTCGTTTGTTTCGAATGCTGTTGAAGCTAAATCATATATATCACAAGTATTTGAAGCTATATCATACTTTTCGCATGGATTCCAAGATAACCCTTCTAATTCGCATTGATTTGAAGCTAAATCATGTGTTTCGCATGGATTTGAAGCTAACTCGTTTTTTTCGCATGCTGTTGTAGCTAAATCATGTATATCACAAGTAATTGAAGCTAAACCATTTGTTTCGCATGGATTTGAAGCTAACTTGTTTGATTCGCGAGCAGTTGAAGCTAAATCATATATATCACAAGTATTTGAAGCTAAACCATTTGTTTCGCATTTATTCGAAGCTAAGCCTTCTACTTCGCATTGATTTGAGGCTAAATCATGTGTTTCGCTTGGTTTTGAAGCTAACTCGTTTTTTTCGCATGCTGTTGTAGCTAAATCATGTATATCACAAGTATTTGAAGCTAAACCATTTGTTTCGCATGGATTCGAAGATAAGCCTACTACTTCGCATTGATTTGAAGCTAAATCATGTGTTTCGCATGGATTTGAATCTAACTCGTACATTTCGCATGCTGTTGTAGCTAATTCATGTATATCACAAGTATTTGAAGCTAAACCATTTGCTTCGCATGGATTCGAAGATCAGCCTTCTACTTCGCATTGATTTTATGCTAAATCATGTGTTTCGCATGGATTTGAAGCTAACTCGTTTGTTTCGCATGCTGTTGAAGCTAAATCATGTATATCACAAGTATTTGAAGCTATATCATACGTTTCGCATGGATTCCAAGATAACCCTTCTAATTCGCATTGATTGATTCGTTTGTTTCGCATGCTGTTGTAGCTAAAACATGTATATCACAAGTATTTGAAGCTAAACCATTTGTATCGCATGGGATCGAAGATAATCCTCTTACATCGCATTGATTTGAAACTAAATCATGTGTTTCGCAAGGATTTGAAGCTAACTCGTTTATTTCGCATGCTGTTGAAGCTAAATCATATATATCACAAGTATTTGAAGCTAAACCATTTGTTTCGAATTTATTCGAAGCTAAGTCTTCTACTTCGCATTGATTTGAGGCTAAATCATGTGTTTCGCTTGGTTTTGAAGCTAACTCGTTTTTTCGCATGCAGTTGTAGCAAAATCATGTATATCACAAGTAATTGAAGCTAAACCATTTGTTTCGCATGGATTCGAAGATAAGCCTTCTACTTCGCATTGATTTTAATCTAAATCATGTGTTTCGCATGGATTTAAATCTAACTCGTTTGTTTCGCATGCAGTTGAAGCTCAATCATGTATATCACAAGTATTTGAAGCTAAACCATTTGTATCGCATGGAACCGAAGATAAGCCTCTTACTTCGCATTGATTTGAAGCTAAATCATGTGTTCGCATGGTTTTGAAACTAACTCGTTTGATTCGCGAGCAGTTGAAGCTAAATCAAGTGTATCACAAGTATTTGAAGCTAAACCATTTGCTTCGCATGGATTTGAAGATCAGCCTTCTACTTCACATTGATTTGAAGCTAAATCATGTGTTCTGCATGGATTTTAAGCTAACACGTTTGTTTCGCATGCTTTTGAAACTAAATCATGTATATCACAAGTATTTGAAGCTATATCATACGTTTCGCATGGATTCCAAGATAACCCTTCTAATTCGCATTGATTGATTCGTTTGTTTCGCATGCTGTTGTAGCTAAATCATGTATATCACAAGTATTTGAAGCTAAACCATTTGTATCGCATGGGATCGAAGATAATCCTCTTACATCGCATTGATTTGCAACTAACTCATGTGTTTCGCAAGGATTTGAAGCTAACTCGTTTATTTCGCATGCTGTTGAAGCTAAATCATATATATCACAAGTATTTGAAGCTAAACCATTTGTTTCGCATTTATTCGAAGCTAAGTCTTCTACTTCGCATTGATTTGAGGCTAAATCATGTGTTTCGCTTGGTTTTGAAGCTAACTCGTTTTTTTCGCATGCAGTTGTAGCTAAATCATGTATATCACAAGTAATTGAAGCTAAACCATTTGTTTCGCATGGATTCGATGATAACCCATGTACTTTGCATTGATTTGAAGCTAAATCATGTGTGTCGCATGGATTTGAATCGAACTCGTTTGTTTCGCATGCTGTTGAAGCTAAATCAAGTGTATCACAAGTATTTGAAGCTAAACCATTTGCTTCGCATGGATTTGAAGATCAGCCTTCTACTTCGCATTGATTTGAAGCTAAATCATGTGTTCTGCATGGATTTTAAGCTAACACGTTTGTTTCGCATGCTGTTGAAGCTAAATCATGTATATCACAAGTATTTGAAGCTATATCATACGTTTCGCATGGATTCCAAGATAATCCTTCTAATTCGCATTGATTGATTCGTTTGTTTCGCATGCTGTTGTAGCTAAATCATGTATATCACAAGTATTTGAAGCTAAACCATTTGTATCGCATGGGATCGAAGATAATCCTCTTACATCGCATTGATTTGCAACTAAATCATGTGTTTCGCAAGGATTTGAAGCTAACTCGTTTATTTCGCATGCTGTTGAAGCTAAATCATATATATCACAAGTATTTGAAGCTAAACCATTTGTTTCGCATTTATTCGAAGCTAAGTCTTCTACTTCGCATTGATTTGAGGCTAAATCATGTGTTTCGCTTGGTTTTGAAGCTAACTCGTTTTTTTCGCATGCAGTTGTAGCTAAATCATGTATATCACAAGTAATTGAAGCTAAACCATTTGTTTCGCATGGATTCGAAGATAAACCTTCTACTTCGCATTGATTTTAATCTAAATCATGTGTTTCGGATGGATTTAAAGCTAACTCGTTTGTTTCGCATGCAGTTGAAGCTCAATCATGTATATCACAAGTATTTGAAGCTAAACCATTTGTATCGCATGGAACCGAAGATAAGCCTCTTACTTCGCATTGATTTGAAGCTAAATCATGTGTTCGCATGGTTTTGAAGCTAACTCGTTTGATTCGCGAGCAGTTGAAGCTAAATCAAGTGTATCACAAGTATTTGAAGCTAAACCATTTGCTTCGCATGGATTTGAAGATCAGCCTTCTACTTCGCATTGATTTGAAGCTAAATCATGTGTTCTGCATGGATTTTAAGCTAACACGTTTGTTTCGCATGCAGTTGAAGCTAAATCATGTATATCACAAGTATTTGAAGCTAAACCATTTGTTTCGCATGGATTCGAAGATAAGCCTTCTACTTCGCATTGATTTTAATCTAAATCACGTGTTTCGCAATGATTTGAAGCTAATCGTTTGTTTCGGATGCTGTTGAAGCTAAATCATGTATATCACAAGTATTTGAAGCTATATCATTTGTTTCGCATGGATTCGAAGATTAGCCTTCTACTTCGCATTGATTAGATGCTAAATCATGTGTTTCGCATGGGTTTGAAGCTAACTCGTTTCCTTCGCATGCTGTTGAAGCTAAATCAAGTGTATCACAAGTATTTGAAGCTAAACCATTTGTTTCGCATGGATTCGAAGATTAGCCTTCTACTTCGCATTGATTAGATGCTAAATCATGTGTTTAGCATGGTTTAAAGCTAACTCGTTTGCTTCGCCTGCATTTGAAGCTATATCACTTATATTCACAAGTATGTGAAGCTAAATCATGTGTTTAGCATGGATTTGAATCTAACTCGTTTGTTTCGCATGCTGTTGAAACTAAATCATGGATATCACAAGTATTTGAAGCTAAACCATTTGCTTCGCATGGATTCGAAGATCAGCCTTCTACTTCGCATTGATTAGATGCTAAATCATGTGTTTCGCATGGATTTGAAGCTAACTGGTTCGTTTCGCATGCAGTTGAAGCTGAATCATGTATATCACAAGTATTTGAAGCTAAACCATTTGTTTCGCATGGATTCGAAGATAAGCCTCCTACTTCGCATTGATTTGAAGCTAAATCATGTGTTCGCATGCATTTGAAGCTACCTCGTTTGTTTCGCATGCTGTTGAAACTAAATCAAGTGTATCACATGTATTTGAAGCCAAACCATTTGCTTCGCATGGATTCGAAGATAAGCCTTCTACTTCGCATTTATTAGATGCTAAATCATGTGTTTCGCATGGGTTTTAAGCTAACTCGTTTGATTCGCCTGCATTTGAAGCTATATCACTTATATTCACAAGTATGTGAAGCAAAATCATTCGTTTAGCATGGATTTGAAGCTAAGCCATCAACTTCGCGTTGACTTGATGCTAAATCATGTTTTTCGTTCGGATTTGAAGCTAACTCGTTTGTTTCGCATGTTGTTGAAGCTAAATCATGTATTTCACAAGTATTTGAAGCTAAACCATTTGTTTCGCATTTATTCCAAGCTAAGCCTTCTACTTCACATTGATTTGAGTCTAAATCATGTGTCTCGCTTGGATTTGAATCTAACTCGTTTATTTCGTATGCTGTTGAAGATAAATCATATATATCACAAGTATATGAAGCTAATCCATTTGTTTCGCATGGATTCGAAGATAAGCCTTCTGCTTCGCATTGATTTGAAGCTAAATCATGTGTTTCGCATGGATTAGAATCTAACTCGTTTGTTTCGCATGCAGTTGAAGATAAATCAAGTGTATCACAAGTATTTGAAGCCAATCCATTTGCTTCGCATGGATTCGAAGATCAGCCTTCTACTTCGCATTGATTAGATGATGAATCATATGTTTCGCATGAATTTGAAGCTAACTCGTTTGTTTCGCATGCAGTTGAAGCTGAATCATGTATATCACAAGCATTTGAAGCTAAACTATTCGTTTCGCATTGATTCGAAGATAAGCCTTCCACTTCGCATTGATTTCAAGCTAAATCATGTGTTCCGCATGGATTTGAATCGAACTCGTTTGTTTCGCTTCCTGTTGAACCTAAATCATGTATATCACAAGTATCTGAAGTTAAACAATTTGTTTCGCATGGATTCGATGATAACCCATGTACTTTGCATTGATTTGAAGCTAAATCATGTGTTTCGCATGGATTTGAATCGAACTCGTTTGTTTCGCATGCTGTTGAAGCTAAATCAAGGGTATCACAAGTATTTGAAGCCAAACCATTTGCTTCGCATGGATTCGAAGATCAGCCTTCTACTTCGCATTTATTAGATGCTAAATCATGTGTTTCGCATGGATTTGAAGCTAACTCGTTTGTTTCGCATTCTGTTGAAGCTAAATCATGCATATCACAAGTATCTGAAGCTAAACAATTTGTTTCGCATGGATTCGAAGATAAGCCTCCTACTTCGCATTGATTTGAAGCTAAATCATGTGTTCGCATGGATTTGAAGCTACCTCGTTTGTTTCGCATGCTGTTTAAGCTAAATCATGTATATCACAAGTATTTGAAGCTAAACCATTTGTTACGCATGGATTCGAAGATCTGCCTTCTACTTCGCATTGATTTACGGCTAAATCATGTGTTCCGCATGGATTTTAAGCAAACTCGTTTTTTTCGCATGCAGTTGAAGCTAAATCATGTATATCACAAGTATTTGAAGCTAAACCATTTGTTTCGCATGGATTCGAATATAACCCTTCTACTTCGCATTGATTTGAAACTAAATCATGTGTTTCGCATGGATTTGAATCGAACTCGTTTGTTTCGAATGCTGTTGAAGCTAAATCATGTATATCTCAAGTATTTGAAGTTAAACGTTTTGTTACGCATGGATTCGATGATAACCCATGTACTTCGCATTGATTTGAAGCTAAATCATGTGTTTCGCATGGATTTGAATCGAACTCGTTTGTTTCGCATGCTGTTGAAGCTATATCATGTATATCACAAATATTTGAAGCTAAACCATTTGTTTCGTATGGATTCGAAGATAAGCCTCCTACTTCGCATTGATTTGAAGCTAAATCATGTGTTCGCATGGTTTTGAAGCTAACTCGTTTGATTCGCGAGCAGTTGAAGCTAAATCAAGTGTATCACAAGTATTTGAAGCTAAACCATTTGTTCCGCATGGATTCGAAGATAAGCCTTCTACTTCGCATTAATTTTAATCTAAATCACGTGTTTCGCAATGATTTGAAGCTAATCGTTTGTTTCGGATGCTGTTGAAGCTAAATCATGTATATCACAAGTATTTGAAGCTATATCATTTGTTTCGCATGGATTCGAAGATAACCCTTCTAATTCGCATTGATTTGAGGCTAAATCATGTGTTTCGCTTGGATTTGAAGCTAACTCGTTTTTTTCGCTAGTAGTTGAAGCTAAATCATGCTTATCTCAAGTATTTGAAGCTAAACCATTTGGTTCGCATTTATTCGAAGCTAAGCCATCTACTTCGCATTGATTTGAGGCTAAATCATGTGTTTCGCTTGGTTTTGAAGCTAACTCGTTTTTTTCGCATGCTGTTGTAGCTAAATCATGTATATCACAAGTATTTGAAGCTAAACCATTTGTTCCGCATGGATTCGAAGATAAGCCTTCTACTTCGCATTGATTTTAATCTAAATCATGTGTTTCGCATGGATTTGAAGCTAACTCGTTTGTTTCGCATGCAGTTGAAGCTGAATCATGTATATCACAAGCATTTGAAGCTAAACTATTCGTTTCGCATTGATTCGAAGATAAGCCTTACACTTCGCATTGATTTCAAGCTAAATCATGTGTTTCGCATGGATTTGAATCGAACTCGTTTGTTTCGCATGCTGTTGAAGCTAAATCAAGGGTATCACAAGTATTTGAAGCCAAACCATTTGCTTCGCATGGATTCGAAGATCAGCCTTCTACTTCGCATTTATTAGATGCTAAATCATGTGTTTCGCATGGATTTGAAGCTAACTCGTTTGTTTCGCATTCTGTTGAAGCTAAATCATGCATATCACAAGTATCTGAAGCTAAACAATTTGTTTCGCATGGATTCGAAGATAAGCCTCCTACTTCGCATTGATTTGAAGCTAAATCATGTGTTCGCATGGATTTGAAGCTACCTCGTTTGTTTCGCATGCTGTTGAAGCTAAATCATGTATATCACAAGTATTTGAAGCTAAACCATTTGTTCCGCATGGATTCGAAGATAAGCCTTCTACTTCGCATTGATTTTAATCTAAATCATGTGTTTCGCATGGATTTGAAGCTAACTCGTTTGTTTCGCATGCAGTTGAAGCTGAATCATGTATATCACAAGCATTTGAAGCTAAACTATTCGTTTCGCATTGATTCGAAGATAAGCCTTCCACTTCGCATTGATTTCAAGCTAACTCATGTGTTCCGCATGGATTTGAATCGAACTCGTTCGTTTCGCTTGCTGTTGAAGCTAAATCATGTATATCACAAGTATTTGAAGTTAAACAATTTGTTTCGCATGGATTCGATGATAACCCATGTACTTTGCATTGATTTGAAGCTAAATCATGTGTTTCGCATGGATTTGAATCGAACTCGTTTGTTTCGCATGCTGTTGAAGCTAAATCAAGGGTATCACAAGTATTTGAAGCCAAACCATTTGCTTCGCATGGATTCGAAGATCAGCCTTCTACTTCGCATTTATTAGATGCTAAATCATGTGTTTCGCATGGATTTGAAGCTAACTCGTTTGTTTCGCATTCTGTTGAAGCTAAATCATGCATATCACAAGTATCTGAAGCTAAACAATTTGTTTCGCATGGATTCGAAGATAAGCCTCCTACTTCGCATTGATTTGAAGCTAAATCATGTGTTCGCATGGATTTGAAGCTACCTCGTTTGTTTCGCATGCTGTTGAAGCTAAATCATGTATATCACAAGTATTTGAAGCTAAACCATTTGTTCCGCATGGATTCGAAGATAAGCCTTCTACTTCGCATTGATTTTAATCTAAATCATGTGTTTCGCATGGATTTGAAGCTAACTCGTTTGTTTAGCATGTTGTTGAAGCTAAATCATGTATATCACAAGTATTTGAAGCTATATCATATGTTTCGCATGGATTCGAAGATAACCCTTCTAATTCGCATTGATTTGAAGCTAAATCATGTGTTTCGCATGGATTTGAAGCTAACTCGTTTGTTTCGCATGCTGTTGAAGCTAAGTCATGTATATCACAAGTATTTGAAGCTAAACCATTTGTTTCGCATGTATTCGAATATAAGCCTCCTACCTCGCATTGATTTGAAGCTAAATCATGTGTTCGCATGGACTTGAAGCTACCTCGTTAGTTTCGCATTCTGTTGAAGCTAAATCAAGTGTATCACAAGTATTTGAAGCCAAAACATTTGCTTCGCATGGATTCGAAGATCAGCCTTCTACTTCGCATTTATTAGATGCTAAATCATGTGTTTCGCATGGATTTGAAGCTAACTCGTTTGTTTCGCATTCTGTTGAAGCTAAATCATGCATATCACAAGTATCTGAAGCTAAACAATTTGTTTCGCATGGATTCGAAGATAAGCCTCCTACTTCGCATTGATTTGAAGCTAAATCATGTGTTCGCATGGATTTGAAGCTACCTCGTTTGTTTCGCATGCTGTTTAAGCTAAATCATGTATATCACAAGTATTTGAAGCTAAACCATTTGTTACGCATGGATTCGAAGATCTGCCTTCTACTTCGCATTGATTTACGGCTAAATCATGTGTTCCGCATGGATTTTAAGCAAACTCGTTTTTTTCGCATGCAGTTGAAGCTAAATCATGTATATCACAAGTATTTGAAGCTAAACCATTTGTTTCGCATGGATTCGAAGATAGCCCTTCTACTTCGCATTGATTTGAAGTTAAATCATGTGTTTCGCATGAATTTCAAACTAACTCGTTTATTTCGTATGCTGTTGAAGCTAAATCATGTATATCACAAGTATATGAAGCTAATCCATCTGTTTCGCATGGATTCGAGGATTAGCCTTCCACTTCGCATTGATTTGAAACTAAATCATGTGTTTCGCATGGATTTGAATCGAACTCGTTTGTTTCGATTGCTCTTGAAGCTAAATCATGTATATCACAAGTATTTGAAGTTAAACGATTTGTTTCGCATGGATTCGATGATAACCCATGTACTTCGCATTGATTTGAAGCTAAATCATGTGTTTCGCATGGATTTGAATCGAACTCGTTTGTTTCGCATGCTGTTGAAGCTATATCATGTATATCACAAGTGTTTGAAGCTAAACCATTTGTTTCGCATGGATTCGAAGATAAGCCTCCTACTTCGCATTGATTTGAAGCTAAATCATGTGTTCGCATGGATTTGAAGCTAACTCGTTTCTTTCGCATGCTGTTGAAGCTAAATCGTGTATATCACAAGTATTTGAAGCTATATCATATGTTTCGCATGGATTCAAAGATAACCCTTCTAATTCGCATTGATTTGAAGCTAAATCATGTGTTTCGCATGGATTTGAAGCTAACTCGTTTGTTTCGCATGCTGTTGAAGCTAAGTCATGTATATCACAAGTGTTTGAAGCTAAACCATTTGTTTCGCATGGATTCGAAGATAAGCCTCCTACTTCGCATTGATTTGAGGCTAAATCATGTGTTCGCATGGATTTGAAGCTAACTCGTTTGCTTCGCATGCTGTTGAAGCTAAATCAAGTGTATCACAAGTATTTGAAGCTAAACCATTTGTTTCGCATGGATTCGAAGATTAGCCTTCTACTTCGCATTGATTAGATGCTAAGTCATGTGTTTAGCATGGGTTTGAAGCTCGCTCGTTTGTTTCGCATTCTGTTGAAGCTAAATCAAGTGTATCACAAGTATTTGAAGCCAAACCATTTGCTTCGCATGGATTCGAAGATCAGCCTTCTACTTCGCATTTATTAGATGGTAAATCATGCGTTTCGCATGGATTTGAAGCTAACTCGTTTGTTTCGCATTCTGTTGAAGCTAAATCATGCATATCACAAGTATTTGAAGCTAAACCATTTGCTTCGCATGGATTCGAAGATGAGCCTTCTACTTCGCATTGATTAGATGCTAAATCATGTGTTTCGCATGGGTTTGAAGCTAACTCGTTTGTTTCGCCTGCATTTGAAGCCATATCACTTATATTTTCAAGTATGTGAAGCTAAATCATTCGTTTTGCATGGATTTGAAGCTAAGCCATCAACTTCGCGTTGACTTGATGCTTATTCATGTGTTTCGCATGGATTTGAAGCTAACTCGTTTGTTTCGCAGGCAGTTGAAGCTGAATCATGTATATCAAAAGTTTTTGAAGCTAAACTATTCGTTTCGCATGGATTCGAAGATAAGCCTTCCTCTTCGCATTGATTTGAAGCTAAATCATGTGTTCCGCATGGATTTGAAGCTGACTCGTTTGTTTCGCATGCAGTTGAAGCTGAATCATGTATATCACAAGTATTTGCGGCTAAACCATTTGTTTCTCATGGATTCGAAGGTAACCCTTCTACTTCGCATTGATTTTAATCTAAATCATGTGTTTCGCATGGATTTGAAGCTAACTCGTTTGTTTCGCATGCTGTTGAAGCTAAATCATGTATATCACAAGTATTTGAAGCTAAACCATTTGTTTCGCATGGATTCGAAGATAAGCCTCCTACTTCGCATTGATTTGAAGCTAAATCATGTGTTCGCATGGATTTGAAGCTAACTCGTTTCCTTCGCATGCTGTTGAAGCTAAATCAAGGGTATCACAAGTATTTGAAGCCAAACCATTTGCTTCGCATGGATTCGAAGATCAGCCTTCTACTTCGCATTTATTAGATGCTAAATCATGTGTTTCGCATGGATTTGAAGCTAACTCGTTTGTTTCGCATTCTGTTGAAGCTAAATCATGCATATCACAAGTATCTGAAGCTAAACTATTTGTTTCGCATGGATTCGAAGATAAGCCTCCTACTTCGCATTGATTTGAAGCTAAATCATGTGTTCGCATGGATTTGAAGCTACCTCGTTTGTTTCGCATGCTGTTGAAGCTAAATCATGTATATCACAAGTATTTGAAGCTAAACCATTTGTTCCGCATGGATTCGAAGATAAGCCTTCTACTTTGCATTGATTTTAATCTAAATCATGTGTTTCGCATGGATTTGAAGCTAACTCGTTTGTTTAGCATGTTGTTGAAGCTAAATCATGTATATCACAAGTATTTGAAGCTATATCATATGTTTCGCATGGATTCGAAGATAACCCTTCTAATTCGCATTGATTTGAAGCTAAATCATGTGTTTCGCATGGATTTGAAGCTAACTCGTTTGTTTCGCATGCTGTTGAAGCTAAGTCATGTATATCACAAGTATTTGAAGCTAAACCATTTGTTTCGCATGTATTCGAATATAAGCCTCCTACCTCGCATTGATTTGAAGCTAAATCATGTGTTCGCATGGACTTGAAGCTACCTCGTTAGTTTCGCATTCTGTTGAAGCTAAATCAAGTGTATCACTAGTATTTGAAGCCAAACCATTTGCTTCGCATGGATTCGAAGATCAGCCTTCTACTTCGCATTTATTAGATGCTAAATCATGTGTTTCGCATGGATTTGAAGCTAACTCGTTTGTTTCGCATTCTGTTGAAGCTAAATCATGCATATCACAAGTATCTGAAGCTAAACAATTTGTTTCGCATGGATTCGAAGATAAGCCTCCTACTTCGCATTGATTTGAAGCTAAATCATGTGTTCGCATGGATTTGAAGCTAACTCGTTTCTTTCGCATGCTGTTGAAGCTAAATCGTGTATATCACAAGTATTTGAAGCTATATCATATGTTTCGCATGGATTCAAAGATAACCCTTCTAATTCGCATTGATTTGAAGCTAAATCATGTGTTTCGCATGGATTTGAAGCTAACTCGTTTGTTTCGCATGCTGTTGAAGCTAAGTCATGTATATCACAAGTGTTTGAAGCTAAACCATTTGTTTCGCATGGATTCGAAGATAAGCCTCCTACTTCGCATTGATTTGAGGCTAAATCATGTGTTCGCATGGATTTGAAGCTAACTCGTTTGCTTCGCATGCTGTTGAAGCTAAATCAAGTGTATCACAAGTATTTGAAGCTAAACCATTTGTTTCGCATGGATTCGAAGATTAGCCTTCTACTTCGCATTGATTAGATGCTAAGTCATGTGTTTAGCATGGGTTTGAAGCTCGCTCGTTTGTTTCGCATTCTGTTGAAGCTAAATCAAGTGTATCACAAGTATTTGAAGCCAAACCATTTGCTTCGCATGGATTCGAAGATCAGCCTTCTACTTCGCATTTATTAGATGGTAAATCATGCGTTTCGCATGGATTTGAAGCTAACTCGTTTGTTTCGCATTCTGTTGAAGCTAAATCATGCATATCACAAGTATTTGAAGCTAAACCATTTGCTTCGCATGGATTCGAAGATGAGCCTTCTACTTCGCATTGATTAGATGCTAAATCATGTGTTTCGCATGGGTTTGAAGCTAACTCGTTTGTTTCGCCTGCATTTGAAGCCATATCACTTATATTTTCAAGTATGTGAAGCTAAATCATTCGTTTTGCATGGATTTGAAGCTAAGCCATCAACTTCGCGTTGACTTGATGCTTATTCATGTGTTTCGCATGGATTTGAAGCTAACTCGTTTGTTTCGCAGGCAGTTGAAGCTGAATCATGTATATCAAAAGTTTTTGAAGCTAAACTATTCGTTTCGCATGGATTCGAAGATAAGCCTTCCACTTCGCATTGATTTGAAGCTAAATCATGTGTTCCGCATGGATTTGAAGCTGACTCGTTTGTTTCGCATGCAGTTGAAGCTGAATCATGTATATCACAAGTATTTGCGGCTAAACCATTTGTTTCTCATGGATTCGAAGGTAACCCTTCTACTTCGCATTGATTTTAATCTAAATCATGTGTTTCGCATGGATTTGAAGCTAACTCGTTTGTTTCGCATGCTGTTGAAGCTAAATCATGTATATCACAAGTATTTGAAGCTAAACCATTTGTTTCGCATGGATTCGAAGATAAGCCTCCTACTTCGCATTGATTTGAAGCTAAATCATGTGTTCGCATGGATTTGAAGCTAACTCGTTTCCTTC
>NW_027477383.1:0-77187 GCF_051020955.1 Megalopta genalis
ACGCGAAACATACGATTTAGCTTCAATATCATGCGAAACACACGATTTCGCTTCAAATTCGTGCAAAATAACGATTTTAAACAAACGATTTAGCTTCAAATTCATGCGAAATGAACAATTTAGCTTGAGATTCATGCGAAATACACGAATCAGCTTCAAATTCACGCGAAACATACGATTTAGCTTGAATATCATGCGATATGCACGATTTCGATTGAAATTCGTGCGAAATAGCGATACTAAACAAACGATTTAGCTTCAAATTTATGCGAAATGAACAGTTTAGCTTCAGATTCATGCGAAATACACGAATTAGCTTTAAATCAACGCGAAACATACGATTTAGCTCCAATATCATGCGAAACACACGATTTCGCTTCAAATTCGTCTGAAATAACGATTTTAAATAATCGATTTCGCTTCCAATCCATGCGAAATGAACAATTTAACTTCAGATTCATACGAAATACACGAATTAGCTTTAAATCAACGCGGAACATACGATTTAGCTCCAATATCATGCGAAACACACGATTTCGCTTCAAATTCGTGCAAAATAACGAATTTAAACAAACGATTTAGCTTTAAATTCATGCGAAATGAACAATTTAGCTTGAGATTCATGCGAAATACACGAATTGGCTTTAAATCAACGCGAAACATACGATTTACCTTCAATATCATGCGAAACACACGATTTCGCTTCAAATTCGTGCGAAATAACGATTTTAAATAATTGATTTTTCTTCAAATTCATGCGAAATGATCAGTTCAGCTTCAGATTCATGCGAAATACACGAATTAGATTTAAATCCACGCGGAACATACGATTTAGCTCCAATATCATGCGAAACACACGATTTCGCTTCAAATTCGTGCAAAATAACGATTTAAACAAACGATTTAGCTTCAAATTCATGCGAAATGAACAATTTAGCTTGAGATTCATGCGAAATACACGAATCAGCTTCAAATTCACGCGAAACATACGATTTAGCTTGAATATCATGCGATATGCACGATTTCGATTGAAATTCGTGCGAAATAGCGATACTAAACAAACGATTTAGCTTCAAATTTATGCGAAATAACGATTTTAAATAATAGATTTCGCTTCAAATTCATGCGAGATGAACAATTTAACTTCAGATTCATACGAAATACACGAATTGCCTTTAAATCAACGCGGAACATACGATATAGCTTCAATATCATGCGAAACACACGATTTCGATAGAAATTCGTGCGAAATAGCGATTTTGAACAAACGATTTAGCTTCATATGCATACGAAATGAACAATATAGCTTCAGATTCATGCGAAATACACGAATTGGCTTTAAATCAACGCGAAACATACGATTTACCTTCAATATCATGCGAAACACACGATTTCGCTTCAAATTCGTGCGAAATAACGATTTTAAATAATTGATTTTGCTTCAAATTCATGCGAAATGATCAGTTCAGCTTCAGATTCATGCGAAATACACGAATTAGATTTAAATCCACGCGGAACATACGATTTAGCTCCAATATCATGCGAAACACACGATTTCGCTTCAAATTCGTGCAAAATAACGATTTTAAACAAACGATTTAGCTTCAAATTCATGCGAAATGAACAATTTAGCTTGAGATTCATGCGAAATACACGAATCAGCTTCAAATTCACGCGAAACATACGATTTAGCTTGAATATCATGCGATATGCACGATTTCGATTGAAATTCGTGCGAAATAGCGATACTAAACAAACGATTTAGCTTCAAATTTATGCGAAATGAACAGTTTAAGCTTCAGATTCATGCCAAATACACGAATTAGCTTTAAATCCACGCGAAACATACGATTTAGCTTCAATATCATGCGAAACACACGATTTCGATAGAAATTCGTGCGAAATAGCGATTTTAAACAAACGATTTAGCTTCATATGCATGCGAAATGAACAATCTAGCTTCAGATTCTTGCGAAATACCCGAATTAGATTTAAATCAACGCGAAACATACGATTTAGCTCCAATATCATGCGAAACACACGATTTCGCTTCAAATTCGTGCGAAATAACGATTTTAAATAATAGATTTCGCTCCAAATTCATGCGAGATGAACAATTTAACTTCAGATTCATACGAAATACACGAATTGCCTTTAAATCAACGCGGAACATACGATATAGCTTCAATATCATGCGAAACACACGATTTCGATAGAAATTCGTGCGAAATAGCGAATTTGAACAAACGATTTAGCTTCATATGCATACGAAATGAACAATATAGCTTCAGATTCATGCGAAATACACGAATTGGCTTTAAATCAACGCGAAACATACGATTTAGCTTCAATATCATGCGAAACACACGATTTCGATTGAAATTCGTGCGAAATATCGATTTTTAACCAACGATTTAGCTTCATATGCATGCGAAATGAACACTTTAGCTTCAGATTCATGCGAAATACACGAATTAGCTTTAAATCAACGCGAAACATACGATTTAGCTCCAATATCATGCGAAACACACGATTTCGCTTCAAATTCGTCTGAAATAACGATTTTAAATAATCGATTTCGCTTCCAATCCATGCGAAATGAACAATTTAACTTCAGATTCATACGAAATACACGAATTAGCTTTAAATCAACGCGGAACATACGATTTAGCTCCAATATCATGCGAAACACACGATTTCGCTTCAAATTCGTGCAAAATAACGAATTTAAACAAACGATTTAGCTTTAAATTCATGCGAAATGTACAATTTAGCTTGAGATTCATGCGAAATACACGAATTGGCTTTAATTCAACGCGAAACATACGATTTACCTTCAATATCATGCGAAACACACGATTTCGATTGAAATTCGTGCGAAATATCGATTTTTAAACCAACGATTTAGCTTCATATGCATGCGAAATGAACAATTTAGCTTCAGATTCATGCGAAATACACGAATTAGCTTTAAATCAACGCGAAACATACGATTTAGCTCCAATATCAGGCGAAACACACGATTTCGCTTCAAATTCGTGCAAAATAACGATTTTAAACAAACGATTTAGCTTCAAATTCATGCGAAATGAACAATTTAGCTTGAGATTCATGCGAAATACACGAATCAGCTTCAAATTCACGCGAAACATACGATTTAGCTTGAATATCATGCGATATGCACGATTTCGATTGAAATTCGTGCGAAATAGCGATACTAAACAAACGATTTAGCTTCAAATTTATGCGAAATGAACAGTTTAGCTTCAGATTCATGCGAAATTCACGAATTAGCTTTAAATCCACGCGGAACATACGATTTAGCTTCAATATCATGCGAAACACAAGATTTCGCATCAAATTCGTGCAAAATAAGGATTTTAAAGAAACGATTTAGCTTCAAATTCATGCGAAATGAACAATTTAGCTTGAGATTCATGCGAAATACACGAATCAGCTTCAAATTCACGCGAAACATACGATTTAGCTTGAATATCATGCGATATGCACGATTTCGATTGAAATTCGTGCGAAATAGCGATACTAAACAAAACGATTTAGCTTCAAATTTATGCGAAATGAACAGTTTAGCTTCAGATTCATGCGAAATACACGAATTAGCTTTAAATCCACGCGAAACATACGATTTAGCTTCAATATCATTGCGAAACACACGATTTCGATAGAAATTCGTGCGAATAGCGATTTTAAACAAACGATTTAGCTTCATATGCATGCGAAATGAACAATTTAGCTTCAGATTCTTGCGAAATACCCGAATTAGATTTAAATCAACGCGAAACATACGATTTAGCTCCAATATCATGCGAAACACACGATTTCGCTTCAAATTCGTGCGAAATAACGATTTTAAATAATAGATTTCGCTTCAAATTCATGCGAGATGAACAATTTAACTTCAGATTCATACGAAATACACGAATTGCCTTTAAATCAACGCGGAACATACGATATAGCTTCAATATCATGCGAAACACACGATTTCGATTGAAATTCGTGCGAAATAACGATTTTAAATAATCGATTTCGCTTCCAATCCATGCGAAATGAACAATTTAACTTCAGATTCATACGAAATACACGAATTAGCTTTAAATCAACGCGGAACATACGATTTAGCTCCCAATATAATGCGAAACACACGATTTCGCTTCAAATTCGTGCAAAATAACGAATTTAAACAAACGGATTTAGCTTTAAAATTCATGCGAAATGAACAATTTAGCTTGAGATTCATGCGAAATACACGAATTGGCTTTAAATCAACGCGAAACATACGATTTACCTTCAATATCATGCGAAACACACGATTTCGCTTCAAATTCGTGCGAAATAACGATTTTTAAATAATTGATTTTGCTTCAAATTCATGCGAAATGATCAGTTCAGCTTCAGATTCATGCGAAATACACGAATTAGATTTAAATCCACGCGGAACATACGATTTAGCTTCAATATCATGCGAAACACAAGATTTCGCATCAAATTCGTGCAAAATAAGGATTTTAAACAAACGATTTAGCTTCAAATTCATGCGAAATGAACAATTTAGCTTGAGATTCATGCGAAATACACGAATCAGCTTCAAATTCACGCGAAACATACGATTTAGCTTGAATATCATACGATATGCACGATTTCGATTGAAATTCGTGCGAAATAGCGATACTAAACAAACGATTTAGCTTCAAATTTATGCGAAATGAACAGTTTAGCTTCAGATTCATGCGAAATTCACGAATTAGCTTTTTAATCCACGCGAAACATACAATTTAGCTTCAATATCATGCGAAACACCACGATTTCGCTTCAAATTCGTGCAAAATAACGAATTTAAACAAACGATTTAGCTTTAAATTCATGCGAAATGAACAATTTAGCTTGAGATTCATGCGAAATACACGAATTGGCTTTAAATCAACGCGAAACATACGATTTACATTCAATATCATGCGAAACACACGATTTCGCTTCAAATTCGTGCGAAATAACGATTTTAAATAATTGATTTTGCTTCAAATTCATGCGAAATGATCAGTTCAGTTTCAGATTCATGCGAAATACACGAATTAGATTTAAATCCACGCGGAACATACGATTTAGCTCCAATATCATTCGAAACACACGATTTCGCTTCAAATTCGTGCGAAATAACGATTTTAAATAATAGATTTCGCGTCAAATTCATGCGAGATGAACAATTTAACTTCAGATTCATACGAAATACACGAATTGCCTTTAAATCAACGCGGAACATACGATATAGCTTCAATATCATGCGAAACACACGATTTCGATAGAAATTCGTGCGAAATAGCGATTTTGAACAAACGATTTAGCTTCATATGCATACGAAATGAACAATATAGCTTCAGATTCATGCGAAATACACGAATTGGCTTTAAATCAACGCGAAACATACGATTTAGCTTCAATATCATGCGAAACACACGATTTCGATTGAAATTCGTGCGAAATATCGATTTTAAACCAACGATTTAGATTCATATGCATGCGAAATGAACACTTTAGCTTCAGATTCGTGCGAAATACACGAATTAGCTTTAAATCAACGCGAAACATACGATTTAGCTCCAATATCATGCGAAACACACGATTTCGCTTCAAATTCGTCTGAAATAACGAATTTAAATAATCGATTTCGCTTCCAATCCATGCGAAATGAACAATTTAACTTCAGATTCATACGAAATACACGAATTAGCTTTAAATCAACGCGGAACATACGATTTAGCTCCAATATCATGCGAAACACACGATTTCGCTTCAAATTCGTGCAAAATAACGAATTTAAACAAACGATTTAGCTTTAAATTCATGCGAAATGAACAATTTAGCTTGAGATTCATGCGAAATACACGAATTGGCTTTAAATCAACGCGAAACATACGATTTACCTTCAATATCATGCGAAACACACGATTTCGCTTCAAATTCGTGCGAAATAACGATTTTAAATAATTGATTTTGCTTCAAATTCATGCGAAATGATCAGTTCAGCTTCAGATTCATGCGAAATACACGAATTAGATTTAAATCCACGCGGAACATACGATTTAGCTCCAATATCATGCGAAACACACGATTTCGCATCAAATTCGTGCAAAATAAGGATTTTAAAGAAACGATTTAGCTTCAAATTCATGCGAAATGAACAATTTAGCTTGAGATTCATGCGAAATACACGAATCAGCTTGAAATTCACGCGAAACATACGATTTAGCTTGAATATCATGCGATTATGCCACGATTTCGATTGAAATTCGTGCGAAATAGCGATACTAAACAAAACGATTTAGCTTCAAATTTATACGAAATGAACAGTTTAGCTTCAGATTCATGCGAAATACACGAATTAGCTTTAAATCCACGCGAAACATACGATTTAGCTTCAATATCATGCGAAACACACGATTTCGATAGAATTCGTGCGAAATAGCGATTTTAAACAAACGATTTAGCTTCATATGCATGCGAAATGAACAATTTAGCTTCAGATTCTTGCGAAATACCCGAATTAGCTTTAAATCAACGCGGAACATACGATTTAGCTCCAACATCATGCGAAACACACGATTTCGCTTCAAATTCGTGCAAAATAACGAATTTAAACAAACGATTTAGCTTTAAATTCATGCGAAATGAACAATTTAGCTTGAGATTCATGCGAAATACACGAATTGGCTTTAAATCAACGCGAAACATACGATTTACCTTCAATATCATGCGAAACACACGATTTCGCTTCAAATTCGTGCGAAATAACGATTTTAAATAATTGATTTTGCTTCAAATTCATGCGAAATGATCAGTTCAGCTTCAGATTCATGCGAAATACACGAATTGGCTTTAAATCAACGCGAAACGTACAATTTAGCTTCAATATCATGCGAAACACACGATTTCGATTGAAATTCGTGCGAAATATCGATTCTAAACAAACGATTTAGCTTCATATGCATGCGAAATGAACAATTTAGCTTCAGATTCATGCGAAATACCCGAATTAGATTTAAATCAACGCGAAACATACGATTTAGCTCCAATATCATGCGAAACACTCGATTTCGCTTCAAATTCGTGCGAAAAGAACGATTTTAAATAATCGATTTCGCTTCAAATTCATGCGAAATGAACAATTTAACTTCAGATTCATACGAAATACACGAATTGCCTTTAAATCAACGCGAAACATACGATATAGCTTCAATATCATGCGAAACATACGATTTCGATAGAAATTCGTGCGAAATAGCGATTTTGAACAAACGATTTAGCTTCATATGCATACGAAATGAACAATATAGCTCCAGATTCATGCGAAATACACGAATTGGCTTTAAATCAACGCGAAACGTACAATTTAGCTTCAATATCATGCGAAACACACGATTTCGATTGAAATTCGTGCGAAATAACGATTTTAAATAATCGATTTCGCTTCCAATCCATGCGAAATGAACAATTTAACTTCAGATTCATACGAAATACACGAATTAGCTTTAAATCAACGCGGAACATACGATTTAGCTCCAATATCATGCGAAACACACGATTTCGCTTCAAATTCGTGCAAAATAACGAATTTAAACAAACGATTTAGCTTTAAATTCATGCGAAATGAACAATTTAGCTTGAGATTCATGCGAAATACACGAATTGGCTTTAAATCAACGCGAAACATACGATTTACCTTCAATATCATGCGAAACACACGATTTCGCTTCAAATTCGTGCGAAATAACGATTTTAAATAATTGATTTTGCTTCAAATTCATGCGAAATGATCAGTTCAGCTTCAGATTCATGCGAAATACACGAATTAGATTTAAATCCACGCGGAACATACGATTTAGCTTCAATATCATGCGAAACACAAGATTTCGCATCAAATTCGTGCAAAATAAGGATTTTAAACAAACGATTTAGCTTCAAATTCATGCGAAATGAACAATTTAGCTTGAGATTCATGCGAAATACACGAATCAGCTTCAAATTCACGCGAAACATACGATTTAGCTTGAATATCATACGATATGCACGATTTCGATTGAAATCGTGCGAAATAGCGATACTAAACAAACGATTTAGCTTCAAATTTATGCGAAATGAACAGTTTAGCTTCAGATTCATGCGAAATTCACGAATTAGCTTTTAATCCACGCGAAACATACAATTTAGCTTCAATATCATGCGAAACACACGATTTCGCTTCAAATTCGTGCAAAATAACGAATTTAAACAAACGATTTAGCTTTAAATTCATGCGAAATGAACAATTTAGCTTGAGATTCATGCGAAATACACGAATTGGCTTTAAATCAACGCGAAACATACGATTTACATTCAATATCATGCGAAACACACGATTTCGCTTCAAATTCGTGCGAAATAACGATTTTAAATAATTGATTTTGCTTCAAATTCATGCGAAATGATCAGTTCAGTTTCAGATTCATGCGAAATACACGAATTAGATTTAAATCCACGCGGAACATACGATTTAGCTCCAATATCATTCGAAACACACGATTTCGCTTCAAATTCGTGCGAAATAACGATTTTAAATAATAGATTTCGCGTCAAATTCATGCGAGATGAACAATTTAACTTCAGATTCATACGAAATACACGAATTGCCTTTAAATCAACGCGGAACATACGATATAGCTTCAATATCATGCGAAACACACGATTTCGATAGAAATTCGTGCGAAATAGCGATTTTTGAACAAACGATTTAGCTTCATATGCATACGAACATGAACAATATAGCTTCAGATTCATGCGAAATACACGAATTGGCTTTAAATCAACGCGAAACATACGATTTAGCTTCAATATCATGCGAAACACACGATTTCGATTGAAATTCGTGCGAAATATCGATTTTAAACCAACGATTTAGATTCATATGCATGCGAAATGAACACTTTAGCTTCAGATTCGTGCGAAATACACGAATTAGCTTTAAATCAACGCGAAACATACGATTTAGCTCCAATATCATGCGAAACACACGATTTCGCTTCAAATTCGTCTGAAATAACGAATTTAAATAATCGATTTCGCTTCCAATCCATGCGAAATGAACAATTTAACTTCAGATTCATACGAAATACACGAATTAGCTTTAAATCAACGCGGAACATACGATTTAGCTCCAATATCATGCGAAACACACGATTTTCGCTTCAAATTCGTGCAAAATAACGAATTTGAACAAACGATTTAGCTTTAAATTCATGCGAAATGAACAATTTAGCTTGAGATTCATGCGAAATACACGAATTGGCTTTAAATCAACGCGAAACATACGATTTACCTTCAATATCATGCGAAACACACGATTTCGCTTCAAATTCGTGCGAAATAACGATTTTAAATAATTGATTTTTGCTTCAAATTCATGCGAAATGATCAGTTCAGCTTCAGATTCATGCGAAATACACGAATTAGATTTAAATCCACGCGGAACATACGATTTAGCTCCAATATCATGCGAAACACACGATTTCGCATCAAATTCGTGCAAAATAAGGATTTTAAAGAAACGATTTAGCTTCAAATTCATGCGAAATGAACAATTTAGCTTGAGATTCATGCGAAATACACGAATCAGCTTGAAATTCACGCGAAACATACGATTTAGCTTGAATATCATGCGATATGCACGATTTCGATTGAAATTCGTGCGAAATAGCGATACTAAACAAAACGATTTAGCTTCAAATTTATACGAAATGAACAGTTTAGCTTCAGATTCATGCGAAATACACGAATTAGCTTTAAATCCACGCGAAACATACGATTTAGCTTCAATATCATGCGAAACACACGATTTCGATAGAAATTCGTGCGAAATAGCGATTTTAAACAAACGATTTAGCTTCATATGCATGCGAAATGAACAATTTAGCTTCAGATTCTTGCGAAATACCCGAATTAGCTTTAAATCAACGCGGAACATACGATTTAGCTCCAACATCATGCGAAACACACGATTTCGCTTCAAATTCGTGCAAAATAACGAATTTAAACAAACGATTTAGCTTTAAATTCATGCGAAATGAACAATTTAGCTTGAGATTCATGCGAAATACACGAATTGGCTTTAAATCAACGCGAAACATACGATTTACCTTCAATATCATGCGAAACACACGATTTCGCTTCAAATTCGTGCGAAATAACGATTTTAAATAATTGATTTTGCTTCAAATTCATGCGAAATGATCAGTTCAGCTTCAGATTCATGCGAAATACACGAATTAGATTTAAATCCACGCGGAACATACGATTTAGCTCCAATATCATGCGAAAACACACGATTTCGCATCAAATTCGTGCAAAATAAGGATTTTAAAGAAACGATTTAGCTTCAAATTCATGCGAAATGAACAATTTAGCTTGAGATTCATGCGAAATACACGAATCAGCTTGAAATTCACGCGAAACATACGATTTAGCTTGAATATCATGCGATATGCACGATTTCGATTGAAATTCGTGCGAAATAGCGATACTAAACAAAACGATTTAGCTTCAAATTTATGCGAAATGAACAGTTTAGCTTCAGATTCATGCGAAATACACGAATTAGCTTTAAATCCACGCGAAACATACGATTTAGCTTCAATATCATGCGAAACACACGATTTCGATAGAAATTCGTGCGAAATAGCGATTTTAAACAAACGATTTAGCTTCATATGCATGCGAAATCGAACAATTTAGCTTCAGATTCTTGCGAAATACCCGAATTAGATTTAAATCAACGCGAAACATACGATTTAGCTCCAATATCATGCGAAACACACGATTTCGCTTCAAATTCGTGCGAAATAACGATTTTAAATAATAGATTTCGCTTCAAATTCATGCGAGATGAACAATTTAACTTCAGATTCATACGAAATACACGAATTGCCTTTAAATCAACGCGGAACATACGATATAGCTTCAATATCATGCGAAACACACGATTTCGATAGAAATTCGTGCGAAATAGCGATTTTGAACAAACGATTTAGCTTCATATGCATACGAAATGAACAATATAGCTTCAGATTCATGCGAAACACACGAATTGGCTTTAAATCAACGCGAAACATACGATTTAGCTCCAATATCATGCGAAACACACGATTTCGCTTCAAATTCGTCCTGAAATAACGATTTTAAATAATCGATTTCGCTTCCAATCCATGCGAAATGAACAAATTTAACTTCAGATTCATACGAAATACACGAATTAGCTTTAAATCAACGCGGAACATACGATTTAGCTCCAATATCATGCGAAACACACGATTTCGCTTCAAATTCGTGCAAAATAACGAATTTAAACAAACGATTTAGCTTTAAATTCATGCGAAATGAACAATTTAGCTTGAGATTCATGCGAAATACACGAATTGGCTTTAAATCAACGCGAAACATACGATTTACCTTCAATATCATGCGAAACACACGATTTCGCTTCAAATTCGTGCGAAATAACGATTTTAAATAACTGATTTTGCTTTCAAATTCATGCGAAATGATCAGTTCAGCTTCAGATTCATGCGAAATACACGAATTAGATTTAAATCCACGCGGAACATACGATTTAGCTCCAATATCATGCGAAACACACGATTTCGCTTCAAATTCGTGCAAAATAACGATTTTAAACAAACGATTTAGCTTCAAATTCATGCGAAATGAACAATTTAGCTTGAGATTCATGCGAAATACACGAATCAGCCTTCAAATTCACGCGAAACATACGATTTAGCTTGAATATCATGCGATATGCACGATTTCGATTGAAATTCGTGCGAAATAGCGATACTAAACAAACGATTTAGCTTCAAATTTATGCGAAATAACGATTTTAAATAATAGATTTCGCTTCAATTCATGCGAGATGAACAATTTAACTTCAGATTCATACGAAATACACGAATTGCCTTTAAATCAACGCGGAACATACGATATAGCTTCAATATCATGCGAAACACACGATTTCGATAGAAATTGGTGCAAAATAACGAATTTAAACAAACGATTTAGCTTTAAATTCATGCGAAAATGAACAATTTAGCTTGAGATTCATGCGAAATACACGAATTGGCTTTAAATCAACCGCGAAACATACGATTTACCTTCAATATCATGCGAAACACACGATTTCGCTTCAAATTCGTGCGAAATAACGATTTTTAATAATTGATTTTGCTTCAAATTCATGCGAAATGATCAGTTCAGCTTCAGATTCATGCGAAATACACGAATTAGATTTAAATCACGCGGAACATACGATTTAGCTTCAATATCATGCGAAACACACGATTTCGCTTCAAATTCGTGCGAAATAACGATTTTAAATAATTGATTTTGCTTCAAATTCATGCGAAATGATCAGTTCAGCTTCAGATTCATGCGAAATACACGAATCAGCTTCAAATTCACGCGAAACATACGATTTAGCTTGAATATCATGCGATATGCACGATTTCGATTGAAATTCGTGCGAAATAGCGATACTAAACAAAACGATTTAGCTTCAAATTTATGTGAAATGAACAGTTTAGCTTCAGATTCATGCGAAATACACGAATTAGCTTTAAAATCACGCGAAACATACGATTTAGCTTCAGATTCATGCGAAATACACGAATTAGCTTTAAATCAACGCGAAACATACGATTTAGCTCCAATATCATGCGAAACACACGATTTCGCTTCAAATTCGTCTGAAATAACGATTTTAAATAATCGATTTCGCTTCCAATCCATGCGAAATGAACAATTTAACTTCAGATTCATACGAAATACACGAATTAGCTTTAAATCAACGCGGAACATACGATTTAGCTCCAATATCATGCGAAACACACGATTTCGCTTCAAATTCGTGCAAAATAACGAATTTAAACAAACGATTTAGCTTTAAATTCATGCGAAATGAACAATTTAGCTTGAGATTCATGCGAACTACACGAATTGGCTTTAAATCAACGCGAAACATACGATTTACCTTCAATATCATGCGAAACACACGATTTCGCTTCAAATTCGTGCGAAATAACGATTTTAAATAATTGATTTTGCTTCAAATTCATGCGAAATGATCAGTTCAGCTTCAGATTCATGCGAAATACACGAATTAGATTTAAATCCACGCGGAACATACGATTTAGCTTCAATATCATGCGAAACACAAGATTTCGTATCAAATTCGTGCAAAATAAGGATTTTAAACAAACGATTTAGCTTCAAATTCATGCGAAATGAACAATTTAGCTTGAGATTCATGCGAAATACACGAATCAGCTTCAAATTCACGCGAAACACACGATTTCGCTTCAAATTCGTGCGAAATAACGATTTTAAATAATTGATTTTGCTTCAAATTCATGCGAAATGATCAGTTCAGCTTCAGATTCATGCGAAATACACGAATTAGATTTAAATCCACGCGGAACATACGATTTAGCTTCAATATCATGCGAAACACAAGATTTCGTATCAAATTCGTGCAAAATAAGGATTTTAAACAAACGATTTAGCTTCAAATTCATGCGAAATGAACAATTTAGCTTGAGATTCATGCGAAATACACGAATCAGCTTCAAATTCACGCGAAACATACGATTTAGCTTGAATATCATGCGATATGCACGATTTCGATTGAAATTCGTGCGAAATAGCGATACTAAACAAACGATTTAGCTTCAAATTTATGCGAATCCGGAATTATCCGGACGTTATCGAGCAAACACACTGTACCAGAGGCAGAGTGTCGCGAGTCACATTAAGCCCCGATACCAAAGTGCCACACGTAATGGTTTCGTCCCCCGACTTTCCTTCCACGGAAAATTTATGATCGACACTGGAGCCGAGCCGAATATAATCAAGGCATCGCTCCTTAACCCAAGCATAGTCGTAGATGTCGCGAATAGTATTAATATATCGGGGATCACTGACGAAAGCGTTGCAACCCTGGGTTCTACCACCGTCAACATAGCAAACGCAGTGGTGGAATTCCACGTGGTGCCTGATACGTTCCCAATTCCTGCGGACGGAATTTTGGGAGCAGCATTCCTCTCGGGAGAGGCAGAGATATCGTTCAGAACCAAAAGCCTGGTCTGGAACGGAAATAAATTCTCGTTTTTATCAGCAGATAGGTGTATTATCGGACCACGCGCGAGCGCGTGTATCGCGGTGAACGCCACCGGCCCGGAAATAGGCTACATTAGAAAATGCGAATTAACACCAGGCGTGATGGTGCCGCATTGCTTAGTCAAAATCTCTAACGGAAAAGCATTCGTTAACTGCGTAAACACTTCGGACAAGGCTGTCGACCTCCCCATGCCGACCATGGAGCTGGAGGAGGTGGAAGGCATCGAGTATACCGCGGAATCACGCGAGACCAATTCAATTTCAATTCATTCAGTTGCTCAATACTTCGAATCCAGCTCTCCTAACTCGCGACGTAAAGAGATCACCGACATAATAAGTACGAGTCATCTCAGCAAAGAGGAGAGATCACACGTCGACCAAATCATTTACGAATACCACGACGTCTTCCACCTCCCGGGTGAGCCTCTGGGAAAGACTAACGCGGTAAAACATAAAATTATAACAACCGACGAAATACCCGTACATGTAAAACAGTATAGATATCCTCCAATCCACAAAGAGGAAATCAATAACCAGATGAAGGAGCTGTTGGAACAAAATATCGTAGCTCCTTCCAAGTCACCATTCAATAGCCCTTTGTGGATTGTCCCGAAGAAACCCGACGCCGACGGGAACAAAAGGTGGCGTATGGTAGTCGATTTCAGGTCTTTAAACGAAAAGTCGATCCCGGATGCCTACCCGTTACCAAGCATCCTAGAAATCTTAGATCAACTCGGCAGTGCAAAATATTTTAGCGTTTTCGATTTGGCCAGCGGGTTCCACCAGATCGAAATGGAACCCGAAGACGCGGCGAAAACGGCATTCTCAACCCCTTACGGACACTACGAGTTCAAAAGGATGCCCTTCGGCCTACGGAACGCCCCCGCCACCTTTCAGAGGCTAATGGACAATATTTTATCGGGTCTCCAGGGCACGGAGCTCTTCGTGTACCTGGATGACATAGTTATCTACGCGAGAAGTTTATCAGAACACAAGTCCAAGTTCAACAAGCTTGCCCAAAGGTTGCGGGACGCGAACCTTAAACTACAACCGTCGAAATGCGGATTTTTGCACCGCGAGGTAGCGTACCTCGGCCACATAATAGGGGAGGACGGAGTTAAGCCCTGTCCACAGAAAATTATTGCGGTCAAAGAATTCCCCAACCCCAAAAACGTAAAGAGCCTTCGCGAGTTCCTTGGTCTGTCGGGCTATTACAGACGGTTTATCAAAAACTTTTCAAACATCTCGAAACCACTAACCACGCTGCTAAAAAAGGACACCAAGTTCGTTTGGGGTCAACAACAGGAAAACGCCTTTCACACGTTACGAGAAGTGTTGACCACGGAGCCGCTATTACAGTATCCAGATTTCTCTAAAGAATTTAACATAACAACAGATGCTTCGGGGTATGCCATAGGCGGCATTCTTAGCCAGGGAGAACAGGGGAAAGATCGTCCCATCGCGTACGCATCTCGCCTACTTCACGGTGCAGAATTAAATTACTCAACCATCGAGAAGGAGTGCCTAGCCATCATTTACTGTACGCAATATTTCCGGCCAAACATCTACGGCCACAAATTCAACCTAATCACAGATCATCAGCCACTCGTGTGGATGAACTCAGTCAAAGACCCTACGTCCAGGCTGCTCCGTTGGCGCCTGAAACTGGCCGAGTTCGATTACCGGATCACTTACAAAACAGGAAAAACCAATTTAAACGCAGACGCGCTTTCACGCAACCCCGTGAGCACCCTTCCAATGTCCTCCGGCTCTGGGTCCTCCGACATGTTCGACGCCGTTAAACGACCACCGCGACCCCTTCCACCCACCCCACAGAACCCGTCACCAATCCTCGGCCGACGGCCACCATCGCGAAATGTTCCTTCCACTCCCCGCCCCAACCAACCGCCACCTAGCCCGCCATCTTCACGAAAAGATCTGCCATTTTCACCCAACGCCTCGCCTTCATCTCACCAATCCCCAACCGCCCATTCCCCTCCGCACACTCCTCGCTCTCCTACGATAACAGTGGACACGCCCACCGACAGAGCAGTCACGTCCAGCCCCGAATCACAATCGGAAACCGACAGTAGCGAGAACATATTCGAACAATACAACCACCCCGCGAAACCAAATAGAAGAACGTTCGTGCATACACGCGACCGGTTGATTATGCGCGACGATAACCTGGTGGCGTTCATAACAATGGACGGCCAACCCGTGGACCCCGGGGCAGTAGATCTGTTCTCAGCCGGTAGAATACCACCACTCGAAAACCTAACGTTGTCCAGGGCAAAAGTATTGAACTCCGGAAAGAAGAAATTAATCCTACTCCCCATAAAATCCACAAAACATCACGCGGCCTCGCACGAAAACATAACAGAGTCTCTCAGATCAATACTGGACGTCGTGACCGAACTACAACTCGATTCCTTTAGCATATCAAAGATATCAATAGACGAGACACCCTGGATCAGCATTTACAAAATTCTCTTAGAACTATTTTCAAACACCAACACACAAATTTTCGCCTGCGGTAACGAAGTTCGGATACCCCCGATCAACGATCGATCCTCCATAATATCTGAAAACCACGACTCAGCCTTCGCGGGACACAAAGGCATTACGAAAACGTACAGGAGAATCAGGGAAAGATATTTTTGGCCCACACTCAAAAAAGAAGTCCAAGAATTCGTAAATTCGTGTGAATCATGCCAACGAAAAAAATTAGTCCGCGTTAAAACAAGACAACCCATGACGATAACTGACACGCCCGGTAGCGCTTTCGAGAAAGTTTCAATGGATATTGTAGGCCCGCTTCCCACTTCACCTAACGACTTCTCCTACATCTTAACAATCCAAGACCTCCTCACAAAATACTCCCTAGCCATCCCACTAAGAAACGCGAACGCGATAGAAATCGCGAATGCGTTTACCCAGGAATTTATTTGCCGTTTCGGCGCGCCAAAGGGTATACTGACTGATCAAGGAACGAATTTCCTCAGTTCTCTCATGAGAAATGTAGCTAAGCGATTCAAGATCACACAATTCAAAACAACCGCGTTCAGACCCCAAAGCAACGGCTCAGTAGAACGTTCTCACCACGTTTTAACGGAATATCTGAAACAGTACATAACGAAGGGAAACTGGGACGAGTGGCTGCCGTTCGCAACCTTCTCATATAACACGAGTACGCACGAAGGCACACTGTTCACCCCTCACGAGCTTGTCTTCGGTACAATAGCTAGGACTCCCTCAGCAAATACCGCAATGCACGACTCGTCAGACGAGTCATACAACAAATATTTAGAAAATCTTCAATCAAGAATCTCCGAAACAGTAGGGAAAGCCCGAGAGAACTTGGAATCCGCAAAGTATCGCTCTAAAAAGTATTACGACAGGAAAACGAATGCTCAATACTTTTCCGTCGGGGACAATGTGTATCTACTCAAAGAGCCGCGTAAAAGTAAGTTCGACGACGAATATTCCGGCCCGTACGAAATTGTGGAATGTATAAGCGATAGAAATGTAAGGATAAACTATAAGTCTGGTTCGCGAGTGGTCCATACGGACAAACTGAAACACGCCCCAACAGGACACCTCAGAGTGCAAAGTGTAACAGAGACGCGTTCGCCCCCACCCCAAACCCCAAACCCCACCACTCGGAACATAGGACAGCACCGGTATAAAACAGTGAGCGAGCTCCGAGACAACCCTCAGTCTGCATCCAACACCGCCAACATGAACATGACCGCACCACTTCTGATCTTCACTCTCATACGTACAGCCTCAGCAGTGATAGGCTACGACTGTGGAAGTTCGACCGTAAACGCGACTACGTTCTCCACAGTAGACAAACCGCTCTGCGAATTTTCCGATACCGAACCGACAGTCCAAAACGTCAGTATTCAGCTCCTCCAGATAGTCGACTTCGAGGAGACCACAACCTTCCAATGCAAAGTTGAAATAGATCGGACCATCTACTATTGCGGCATGCACTCCCACATGTCCGTAGTGAATAACGGCCGCCAACAGTACCTTCTCAACACTCCAAGAGACATATGCAAAACAATGCATAACTCAGGCGTACTTGTGCTACCGCCCAACAACCAAT
The DNA here is from genome assembly GCF_051020955.1 of Megalopta genalis. Classification (NCBI taxonomy): domain Eukaryota; kingdom Metazoa; phylum Arthropoda; class Insecta; order Hymenoptera; family Halictidae; genus Megalopta; species Megalopta genalis. Next base: position 18,326 of record NW_027477383.1, read on the forward strand.
TAGTGGGACTAATGAGCAACAGCACCACCACGAGAAGTATTACACTGGCAGGTTCCATTCTGCAGGACGGGACATGCGGCGGAACTACGTATAGCGACCCTTTCGGCACTTGGAACCAAGTCATAGTGCAAGCAGTGATCAGAGTCACTCTCAAAAACTTCAGCGCCTCAACCAAAATCTCGACCAATGAGATACTCCTACCCACAGGACACCGGTGCACACTCGACAGGGAATACTGCACGGATCCGGAAGACGGATTCACCTTTTGGGACAGCATGCCTACCGACCAGTGCGCCTTCAACAAATATGAAGTCCTCTTCGATGGCAGATCTACCAAAGTCTTCACACCAAACCACAGCAACACTCCAACTTACACAGTGGCATCCGGCGACACCGTATTCGCACTCACGAGCACCGGCCGGACGCAGATCTGCGGCTACACGCTAATCCGGACCGAACACCCGAAGCTGCTCCTCCTAGAAACAGACAAAGAAGGAAAATTCAAATCAATTACCAAAACCAAGATCAATAGCCTGGACATATTCACTTATGTAAACACGAAATTCGTGTATTTCGAGAAGCACCTCCGGTCCCAAATCATCGCAATGTATAGAGACATCATCAACCAAAAATGCGCACTGGAACGCCAGGTCTTGAAAAATGTTATCTCACTAATCCACATATCACCGGCAGAAGTCGCCACAACATTGGTAAAAGAGCCCGGTTACATGGCCATTCCCGCCGGAGAAGCCATATACGTCGTCAAGTGCATACCCGTTCAGTGCGTCCTCAGGTAGACAGAGGAGTGCTACGACGAACTTCCCGTCACCTATAGAAACAATTCGTTCTTCCTGACACCACGCACGCATATCCTCACAAGAACAGGCACTAAAAGAGTATGCAACGAATTGATTCCACCGATCTACCAAATTCACGGGGCATGGTACAAGATTACGCCTCGACCAGTAGAGAGTATACCACCTCCGCCACTCCAGCCGATAACAACATCTACATGGAAATACATTGACCCAACAAATCTTGCTACCGGCGGAATATACACACAGGAAGACATCCAAAAACTTAATGAGCACATCATGTTCCCTATCGAAAAGATGGCAGTAATAAATGCACTGGCACAAGGCGCATCAGGCAGATCGTACGCAGACGGATCCGTGAAACTGCACAATCTGATGGATGAGGACACCTTGAAACAGATCGCAGAATCAACTAGCAAGAAAATATGGGGCACCTTCATCGAATTCGGCTCCATAATGGCTGGGTTCATGGGAATATACTTGGCCATACGAATCATCAAACTTTGCATCAACACAATCCTCAACGGGATCGCTCTACACGCGGCCTACGGGTGGAGTCTCCAGCTCCTCGCAGCATCGTGGAGTGCCCTGGCGCACTTCTGCCTTTACCTAAAGCACAAACAAAGTGTCAGTGAAGTGCCCCCCAAGTGTACCACGACCGAGTGTATCCCTTTAACAAGCGTTATAGTCGATAAGGAAGAGCAAACGGACTCAAAAACAAAGAACTCTAACGACTTTGAAAACTCTATCGAGCGTACTGATAAATACGTATCGTATAAGAAACGGTCTCTCCTCGCCGACTCAGACGAGGAAGAAAAATGACTATCATCATTTTTCTTTCTCCCAGGGGGGGAGGTGTTACGTCTCCCGACGTATTGATGTAACCATATAAATGCGGATTCGGCAAGCCAACGCCTTGCCGGGTCGAGCGCCGGGCGCTCGAAAAATTTTGGAAATAGGTGTCAAATTACATCGTAATTTGACACCCTTTTCAGGCCCGGGCCTTCAAATCGACCTAGCCATAAGAACATAGATTATATATATTAACCCGAACTAGTTATAGGAAGATATACTACATTCGAGCCCCTATCCTACGCTCTCCCGATACCCATCCTACCGTTCAACCCATTACCGACACCTCCACCAACGTTACCATACGAGTAATACCATAAGAAGCGTTCAAGCGTTTACCGACTCTTCCACTGATGTTACCATATGCGTAATACCGTAAGACGTGTGCAAGCGTTAGCTATAGAACACCAAAGACGCGCTCCGCTAGCCGACTCACCAGCATTCCCCGGCATCCCCACTCCGGAGGATTCCCCACCACACGGTACGCCCCACTCGTACCTCCCCGGAGCAGCAGCGCCCCCACAACCGAAGGAGGTCAGAGCACCAGCGAAGATCGTCAGTTCTACTCCCAGCTCCACCGAGGAACGACTTCCTCTGGAGACCTCCCCGCACTTTACTATTTCAACTCTACTCCCAGTCGTAGCTAATATTAGGAGTCTAAGTGTATCTTAATCTTGAATATATTCTTTAATACTTAGTTATTGTCGTACCCTTCAATCTTCAATCCTAACTTCTTCACGGCAAAGGAAACGAGTGTCGCCTATGGTCGAACGGTTGTCTAAACCCTTCTGACTGCCAAGTTAATATACGCACGGAGCTCACCCTGAATGCTCGGTATAGAGACTTGAGGCTTTCGGTTGGAACCTGACAACAGTCCTTCTAAGCGACATAAGCTCCCCATGCCAAAACGCGCCGGTCGTAAATATCAGCTTCGGAAGCTTTGCCGAAAAACCAGCGCGATCGCTGACGGCTCACGGAGATTCGACCGCCAACGAAACTACGAGGCCCGTATCATCGCCCAGCTTCAGCGAGCCGTGAGACATCCATACGTCGAGCTGGTCCAGTGGAGCGAGCCCCGTCCGATCGACATAGACGATACCACGTCCTACCCTCCAGTCTACGCGAAGGGAGACCCACGTCGAAGGCGCTACACGACGTTCATCTTGAAGCAAGCCGCACTCCGAGCCCTCGAGGTCGCCCGGTCTATCGACCCGATGTACTAGACCGTCCGGTGAGTGCTTTTTGTAAACCGCCTATTCGCGAACGCATGAGATCCCGGTAATACACCGAACGTACGAGTCGCGTGTGTACCCAAAGGTTTGCAACGTACGTCTTGATCCGCGGTATTCGTGCGAATATATATATTTTTCGGGAAACGACGCCGCGGGACGTAACACCTTCAATATCATGCGAAACACACGATTTCGCTTCAAATTCGTGCGATATAACGATTTTAAATAATTGATTTTGCTTCAAATTCATGCGAAATGATCAGTTCAGTTTCAGATTCATGCGAAATACACGAATTAGATTTAAATCCACGCGGAACATACGATTTAGCTTCAATATCATGCGAAACACAAGATTTCGCATCAAATTCGTGCAAAATAAGGATTTTAAACAAACGATTTAGCTTCAAATTCATGCGAAATGAACAATTTAGCTTGAGATTCATGCGAAATACACGAATCAGCTTCAAATTCACGCGAAACATACGATTTAGCTTGAATATGATGCGATATGCACGATTTCGATTGAAATTCGTGCGAAATAGCGATACTAAACAAACGATTTAGCTTCAAATTTATGCGAAATGAACAGTTTAGCTTCAAATTCATGCGAAATACACGAATTATCTTTAAATCCTCGCGAAACATACGATTTAGCTTCAATATCATGCGAAATACACGAATTATCTTTAAATCCACGCGAAACATACGATTTAGCTTCAAATTCATGCGAAATGAACAATTTAGCTTGAGATTCATGCGAAATACACGAATCAGCTTCAAATTCACGCGAAGCATACGATTTAGCTTGAATATCATGCGATATGTACGATTTCGATTGAAATTCGTGCGAAATAGCGATACTAAACAAACGATTTAGCTTCAAATTTATGCGAAATGAACAATTTAGCTTCAGATTCATGCGAAATACACGAATTAGCATTAAATCAACGCGAAACATATGATTTAGCTTCAATATCATGTGAAACACACGATTTCGCTTCAAATTCGTGCGAAATAACGATTTTGAACAAACGATTTAGCTTCATATGCATACGAAATGAACAATATAGCTTCAGATTCATGCGAAATACACGAATTGGCTTTAAATCAAGGCGAAACATACGATTTAGCTTCAATATCATGCGAAACACACGATTTCGATTGAAATTCGTGCGAAATATCGATTTTAAACCAACGATTTAGCTTCATATGCATGCGAAATGAACAATTTAGCTTCAGATTCATGCGAAATACACGAATTAGATTTAAATCCACGCGGAACATACGATTTAGCTTCAATATCATGCGAAACACAAGATTTCGCATCAAATTCGTGCAAAATAAGGATTTTAAACAAACGATTTAGCTTCAATATCATGCGAAACACAAGATTTCGCATCAAATTCGTGCAAAATAAGGATTTTAAACAAACGATTTAGCTTCAAATTCATGCGAAATGAACAATTTAGCTTGAGATTCATGCGAAATACACGAATTAGCTTTAAATCCACGCGAAACATACGATTTAGCTTCAATATCATGCGAAACACACGATTTCGATAGAAATTCGTGCGAAATAGCGATTTTAAACAAACGATTTAGCTTCATATGCATGCGAAATGAACAATTTAGCTTCAGATTCTTGCGAAATACCAGAATTAGATTTAAATCAACGCGAAACATACGATTTAGCTCCAATATCATGCGAAACACACGATTTCGATAGAAATTCGTGCGAAATAGCGATTTTAAACAAACGATTTAGCTTCATATGCATGCGAAATGAACAATTTAGCTTCAGATTCTTGCGAAATACCCGAATTAGATTTAAATCAACGCGAAACATACGATTTAGCTCCAATATCATGCGAAACACACGATTTCGCTTCAAATTCGTGCGAAATAACGATTTTAAATAATCGATTTAGCTTCAAATTCATGCGAGATGAACAATTTAACTTCAGATTCATACGAAATACACGAATTGCCTTTAAATCAACGCGAAACATACGATATAGCTTCAATATCATGCGAAACACACGATTTCGATAGAAATTCGTGCGAAATAGCGATTTTGAACAAACGATTTAGCTTCATATGCATACGAAATGAACAATATAGCTTCAGATTCATGCGAAATACACGAATTGGCTTTAAATCAACGCGAAACATACGATTTAGCTTCAATATCATGCGAAACACACGATTTCGATTGAAATTCGTGCGAAATATCGATTTTAAACCAACGATTTAGCTTCATATGCATGCGAAATGAACACTTTAGCTTCAGATTCATGCGAAATACACGAATTAGCTTTAAATCAACGCGAAACATACGATTTAGCTCCAATATCATGCGAAACACACGATTTCGCTTAAATTCGTGTGAAATAACGATTTTAAATAATCGAATTCGCTTCCAATCCATGCGAAATGAACAATTTAACTTCAGATTCATACGAAATACACGAATTAGCTTTAAATCAACGCGGAACATACGATTTAGCTCCAATATCATGCGAAACACACGATTTCGCTTCAAATTCGTGCAAAATAACGAATTTAAACAAACGAATTAGCTTTAAATTCATGCGAAATGAACAATTTAGCTTGAGATTCATGCGAAATACACGAATTGGCTTTAAATCAACGCGAAACATACGATTTACCTTCAATATCATGCGAAACACAGGATTTCGCTTCAAATTCGTGCGAAATAACGATTTTAAATAATTGATTTTGCTTCAAATTCATGCGAAATGATCAGTTCAGCTTCACATTCATGCGAAATACACGAATTAGATTTAAATCCACGCGGAACATACGATTTAGCTTCAATATCATGCGAAACACAAGATTTCGCATCAAATTCGTGCAAAATAAGGATTTTAAACAAACGATTTAGCTTCAAATTCATGCGAAATGAACAATTTAGCTTGAGTTTCATGCGAAATACACGAATCAGCTTCAAATTCACGCGAAACATACGATTTAGCTTGAATATCATGCGATATGCACGATTTCGATCGAAATTCGTGCGAAATAGCGATACTAAACAAACGATTTAGCTTCAAATTTATGCGAAATGAACAGTTTAGCTTCAGATTCATGCGAAATTCACGAATTAGCTTTAAATCCACGCGAAACATACGATTTAGCTTCAATATCATGCGAAACACATGATTTCGCTTCAAATTCGTGCAAAATAACGAATTTAAACAAACGATTTAGCTTTAAATTCATGCGAAATGAACAATTTAGCTTGAGATTCATGCGAAATACACGAATTGGCTTTAAATCAACGCGAAACATACGATTTAGCTTCAATATCATGCGAAACACACGATTTCGCTTCAAATTCGTGCAAAATAAGGATTTTAAACAAACGATTTAGCTTCAAATTCATGCGAAATGAACAATTTAGCTTCAGATTCATGCGAAATACACGAATTAGCTTTAAATCAACGCGAAACATACGATTTAGCTCCAATATCATGCGAAACACACGATTTCGCTTAAATTCGTGTGAAATAACGATTTTAAATAATCGAATTCGCTTCCAATCCATGCGAAATGAACAATTTAACTTCAGATTCATACGAAATACACGAATTAGCTTTAAATCAACGCGGAACATACGATTTAGCTCCAATATCATGCGAAACACACGATTTCGCTTCAAATTCGTGCAAAATAACGAATTTAAACAAACGAATTAGCTTTAAATTCATGCGAAATGAACAATTTAGCTTGAGATTCATGCGAAATACACGAATTGGCTTTAAATCAACGCGAAACATACGATTTACCTTCAATATCATGCGAAACACAGGATTTCGCTTCAAATTCGTGCGAAATAACGATTTTAAATAATTGATTTTGCTTCAAATTCATGCGAAATGATCAGTTCAGCTTCACATTCATGCGAAATACACGAATTAGATTTAAATCCACGCGGAACATACGATTTAGCTTCAATATCATGCGAAACACAAGATTTCGCATCAAATTCGTGCAAAATAAGGATTTTAAACAAACGATTTAGCTTAAAATTCATGCGAAATGAACAATTTAGCTTGAGTTTCATGCGAAATACACGAATCAGCTTCAAATTCACGCGAAACATACGATTTAGCTTGAATATCATGCGATATGCACGATTTCGATCGAAATTCGTGCGAAATAGCGATACTAAACAAACGATTTAGCTTCAAATTTATGCGAAATGAACAGTTTAGCTTCAGATTCATGCGAAATTCACGAATTAGCTTTAAATCCACGCGAAACATACGATTTAGCTTCAATATCATGCGAAACACATGATTTCGCTTCAAATTCGTGCAAAATAACGAATTTAAACAAACGATTTAGCTTTAAATTCATGCGAAATGAACAATTTAGCTTGAGATTCATGCGAAATACACGAATTGGCTTTAAATCAACGCGAAACATACGATTTAGCTTCAATATCATGCGAAACACACGATTTCGCTTCAAATTCGTGCGAAATAACGATTTTAAATAATCGATTTCGCTTCAAGTTCATGCGAAATGAACAATTTAACTTCAGATTCATACGAAATACACGAATTAGCTTTAAATCAACGCGGAACATACGATTTAGCTCCAATATCATGCGTAACACACGATTTCGATAGAAATTCGTGCGAAATAGCGATTATGAACAAACGATTTAGCTTCATATGCATACGAAATGAACAATATAGCTTCAGATTCATGCGAAATACACGAATTGGCTTTAAATCAACGCGAAACATACGATTTAGCTTCAATATTATGCGAAACACACGATTTCGATTGAAATTCGTGCGACATATCGATTTTAAACCAACGATTTAGCTTCATATGCATGCGAAATGAACAATTTAGCTTCAGATTCATGCGAAATACACGAATTAGCTTTAAATCAGCGCGAAACATACGATTTAACTCCAATATCATGCCAAACACACGATTTCGCTTCAAATTCGTGTGAAATAACGGTTTTAAATAATCGATTTCGCTTCCAATCCATGCGAAATGAACAATTTAACTTCAGATTCATACGAAATACACGAATTAGCTTTAAATCAACGCGGAACATACGATTTAGCTCCAATATCATGCGAAACACACGATTTCGCTTCAAATTCGTGCAAAATAACGAATTTAAACAAACGATTTAGCTTTAAATTCATGTGAAATGAACAATTTAGCTTGAGATTCATGCGAAATACACGAATTGGCTTTAAATCAACGCGAAACATACGATTTACCTTCAATATCATGCGAAACACATGATTTCGCTTCAAATTCGTGCGAAATAGCGTTTTTAAACAAACGATTTAGCTTCATATGCATACGAAATGTACAATATAGCTTCAGATTCATGCGAAATACACGAATTGGCTTTAAATCAACGCGAAACATACGATTTAGCTTCAATATCATGCGAAACACACGATTTCGATTGAAATTCGTGCGAAATATCGATTTTAAACCAACGATTTAGCTTCATATGCATGCGAAATGAACACTTTAGCTTCAGATTCATGCGAAATACACGAATTAGCTTTAAATCAACGCGAAACATACGATTTAGCTCCAATATCATGCGAAACACACGATTTCGCTTCAAATTCGTGTGAAATAACGATTTTAAATAATCGAATTCGCTTCCAATCCATGCGAAATGAACAATTTAACTTCAGATTCATACGAAATACACGAATTAGCTTTAAATCAACGCGGAACATACGATTTAGCTCCAATATCATGCGAAACACACGATTTCGCTTCAAATTCGTGCAAAATAACGAATTTAAACAAACGAATTAGCTTTAAATTCATGTGAAATGAACAATTTAGCTTGAGATTCATGCGAAATACACGAATTGGCTTTAAATCAACGCGAAACATACGATTTACCTTCAATATCATGCGAAACACACGATTTCGCTTCAAATTCGTGCGAAATAACGATTTTAAATAATTGATTTTGCTTCAAATTCATGCGAAATGATCAGTTCAGCTTCACATTCATGCGAAATACACGAATTAGATTTAAATCCACGCGGAACATACGATTTAGCTTCAATATCATGCGAAACACAAGATTTCGCATCAAATTCGTGCAAAATAAGGATTTTAAACAAACGATTTAGCTTCAAATTCATGCGAAATGAACAATTTAGCTTGAGTTTCATGCGAAATACACGAATCAGCTTCAAATTCACGCGAAACATACGATTTAGCTTGAATATCATGCGATATGCACGATTTCGATCGAAATTCGTGCGAAATAGCGATACTAAACAAACGATTTAGCTTCAAATTTATGCGAAATGAACAGTTTAGCTTCAGATTCATGCGAAATTCACGAATTAGCTTTAAATCCACGCGAAACATACGATTTAGCTTCAATATCATGCGAAACACATGATTTCGCTTCAAATTCGTGCAAAATAACGAATTTAAACAAACGATTTAGCTTTAAATTCATGCGAAATGAACAATTTAGCTTGAGATTCATGCGAAATACACGAATTGGCTTTAAATCAACGCGAAACATACGATTTAGCTTCAATATCATGCGAAACACACGATTTCGCTTCAAATTCGTGCGAAATAGCGTTTTTAAACAAACGATTTAGCTTCATATGCATACGAAATGTACAATATAGCTTCAGATTCATGCGAAATACACGAATTGGCTTTAAATCAACGCGAAACATACGATTTAGCTTCAATATCATGCGAAACACACGATTTCGCTTCAAATTCGTGCGAAATAACGATTTTAAATAATCGGTTTCGCTTCAAGTTCATGCGAAATGAACAATTTAACTTCAGATTCATACGAAATACACGAATTGCCTTTAAATCAACGCGAAACATACGATATAGCTTCAATATCATGCGAAACACACGATTTCGATAGAAATTCGTGCGAAATAGCGATTTTGAACAAACGATTTAGCTTCATATGCATACGAAATGAACAATATAGCTTCAGATTCATGCGAAATACACGAATTGGCTTTAAATCAACGCGAAACATACGATTTAGCTTCAATATCATGCGAAACACAAGATTTCGCATCAAATTCGTGCAAAATAAGGATTTTAAACAAACGATTTAGCTTCAAATTCATGCGAAATGAACAATTTAGCTTGAGATTCATGCGAAATACACGAATCAGCTTCAAATTCACGCGAAACATACGATTTAGCTTGAATATCATGCGATATGCACGATTTCGATTGAAATTCGTGCGAAATAGCGATACTAAACAAACGATTTAGCTTCAAATTTATGCGAAATGAACAATTTAGCTTCAGATTCATGCGAAATACACGAATTAGCATTAAATCAACGCGAAACATATGATTTAGCTTCAATATCATGTGAAACACACGATTTCGCTTCAAATTCGTGCGAAATAACGATTTTAAATAATTGATGTTGCTTCAAATTCATGCGAAATGAACAGTTTAACTTCAGATTCATGCGAAACATACGATTTAGCTCCAATATCATGCGAAACACACGATTTCGACAGAAATTCGTGCGAAATAGCGATTTTGAACAAACGATTTAGCTTCATATGCATACGAAATGAACAATATAGCTTCAGATTCATGCGAAATACACAAATCAGCTTCAAATTCACGCGAAACATACGATTTAGCTTGAATATCATGCGATATGCACGATTTCGATTGAAATTCGTGCGAAATAGCGATACTAAACAAACGATTTAGCTTCAAACTCATGCGAAATGAACAATTTAGCTTGAGATTCATGCGAAATACACGAATCAGCTTCAAATTCACGCGAAACATACGATTTAGCTTGAATATCATGCGATATGCACGATTTCGATTGAACTTCGTGCGAAATAGCGATACTAAACAAACGATTTAGCGTCAAATTTATGCGAAATGAACAGTTTAGCTTCAGATTCATGCGAAATACACGAATTGGCTTTAAATCAGCGCGAGACATACGATTTAGCTTCAATATCATGCGAAACACACGATTCCGCTTCAAATTCGTGCGAAATAGCGTTTTTAAACAAACGATTTAGCTTCATATGCATACGAAATGAACAATATAGCTTCAGATTCATGCGAAATACACGAATTGGCTTTAAATCAACGCGAAACATACGATTTAGCTTCAATATAATGCGAAACACACGATTTCGCTTCAAATTCGTGCGAAATAACGATTTTAAATAATCGATTTCGCTTCAAGTTCATGCGAAATGAACAATTTAACTTCAGATTCATACGAAATACACGAATTGCCTGTAAATCAACGCGAAACATACGATATAGCTTCAATATCATGCGAAACACACGATTTCGATAGAAATTCGTGCGAAATAGCGATTTTGAACAAACGATTTAGCTTCATATGCATACGAAATGAACAATATAGCTTCAGATTCATGCGAAATACACGAATTGGCTTTAAATCAACGCGAAATATACGATTTAGCTTCAATATCATGCGAAACACAAGATTTCGCATCAATTCGTGCAAAATAAGGATTTTAAACAAACGATTTAGCTTCAAATTCATGCGAAATGAACAATTTAGCTTCAGATTCATGCGAAATACACGAATTAGTTTTAAATCAACGCGAAACATACAATTTAGCTTGAATATCATGCGAAACACACGATTTCGCTTCAAATTCGTGCAAAATAACGAATTTAAACAAACGATTTAGCTTTAAATTCATGCGAAATGAACAATTTAGCTTGAGATTCATGCGAAATACACGAATTGGCTTTAAATCAACGCGAAACATACGATTTACCTTCAATATCATGCGAAACACACGATTTCGCTTCAAATTCGTGCAAAATAACGATTTTAAACAAACGATTTAGCTTTAAATTCATGCGAAATGAACAATTTAGCTTGAGATTCATGCGAAATACACGATTGGCTTTAAATCAACGCGAAACATACGATTTACCTTCAATATCATGCGAAACACACGATTTCGCTTCAAATTCGGGCGAAATAACGATTTTAAATAATTGATTTTGCTTCAAATTCATGCGAAATGATCAGTTCAGCTTCAGATTCATACGAAATACACGAATTAGATTTAAATCCACGCGGAACATACGATTTAGCTTCAATATCATGCGAAACACAAGATTTCGCATCATATTCGTGCAAAATAAGGATTTTAAACAAACGATTTAGCTTCAAATTCATGCGAAATGAACAATTTAGCTTGAGATTCATGCGAAATACACGAATCAGCTTCAAATTCACGCGAAAGATACGATTTAGCTTGAATATCATGCGATATGCACGATTTCGATTGAAATTCGTGCGAAATAGCGATACTAAACCAACGATTTAGCTTCAAATTTATGCGAAATGAACAGTTTAGCTTCAGATTCATGCGAAATACACGAATTAGCTTTAAATCCACGCGAAACATACGATTTAGCTTCAATATCATGCGAAAACACACGATTTCGATAGAAATTCGTGCGAAATAGCGATTTTGAACAAACGATTTAGCTTCATATGCATACGAAATGAACAATATAGCTTCAGATTCATGCGAAATACACGAATTGGCTTTAAATCAACGCGAAACATACGATTTAGCTTCAATATCATGCGAAACACACGATTTCGATTGAAATTCGTGCGAAATATCGATTTTAAACCAACGATTTAGCTTCATATGCATGCGAAATGAACACTTTAGCTTCAGATTCATGCGAAATACACGAATTAGCTTTAAATCAACGCGAAACATACGATTTAGCTCCAATATCATGCGAAACACACGATTTCGCTTCAAATTTGTGTGAAATAACGATTTTAAATAATCGATTTCGCTTCCAATCCATGCGAAATGAACTATTTAACTTCAGATTCATACGAAATACACGAATTAGCTTTAAATCAACGCGGAACATACGATTTAGCTCCAATATCATGCGAAACACACGATTTCGCTTCAAATTCGTGCAAAATAACGAATTTAAACAAACGATTTAGCTTTAAATTCATGCGAAATGAACAATTTAGCTTGAGATTCATGCGAAATACACGATTGGCTTTAAATCAACGCGAAACATACGATTTACCTTCAATATCATGCGAAACACACGATTTCGCTTCAAATTCGTGCGAAATAACGATTTTAAATAATTGATTTTGCTTCAAATTCATGCGAAATGATCAGTTCAGCTTCAGATTCATGCGAAATACACGAATTGGCTTTAAATCAACGCGAAACATACGATCTCTTAGTCTATTATTATATTCACGTTTCCTGCATTCGTGGATATCGTGTCCCTCGTTCTTACAATACCTACAGAATTGGGTGCCTCGGTCGGGTTACGTTCTGAGGCTTTACGCTCTGTACGGGGGTCTTCCTTTGGTTGGATACGAGCGCGGTCACTATACGTCGTTTCGTTTTGTCGAATGTTACGCGGTGACGGGTTATATGGTGCATTAAAACGATTGGGGTTATAAGATGGCGATTGTAGTCAATTCGTGGAGCGGTGTCGGTCGCTGGTCCGCGGTCTCTCACGTAAGAGTAATTATTTCGCGGGAGACTGTGCTAGAGAAATTGCGCGGCGCTTTTGGCCGCGGGGCGCTTCCTTAAAGCGCGTCTTGTCGAATTCGTATTGTTTATATGCGTGGTGGCCCTTTTAAAAACTAGGTTCAGTGGTTCGTTCCTGTGCGGTGCTAACCTCTGGCCGCAAGGCGGGAATGAGCCCTCTAATAAAACTGTCTATTGTTAATTCGTCTACGTTCTCGATGTTGCGATGACTATCATCGCAGTCTTAAAATTGCGGCGCGGAGGTCTTTTGTTCTGCTAATATAATCCAAGATATGCTCGTTTTGACCTTGCAATATGCTTGCGAGATCGCCGCGGTATTGGTCTACCGACCGATGTGGACCAAAAACTTCTTTGAGGCGGTTGCACAGCTCGTTTATTGTGCAACAATTTTCGTCCTCTAAAGCCGAATATGCGCGATATCTTAAGTTTATTGCAAATTAATTTTGTCAAAGTTCGTTCCGCATAGGGCGGTACGATATCCCTAGCTCTCTTGCAGGCTCGACTAAATTGTATTACCGGGAATATTAGTGCCGGTCGAAGGCGGGTATAAATTCGAGAGCTTCCTTGACCGTGAAGCTCAATGGTTTCCGTCGACATGCGTTCGACACGGGAAGTTGTTTCAGGTGAGAGGGTGTGCGCGTTGCGATGACGCGAAACTAGCTTCGCGGATCTCGCGGAGTTCACGCTGAATATTTTGTAAATCTAGTCGTTGCTGCTCCGCAGCATCCTCGAAATTCCTACGCGAGTCTGCTAAAAATCTTGCCTGCTCGTTGAGGTACGCTTCCCTTTTCCGCTAACTCTGCCTGGAATTTTAATAGTTTCGGCCTCGGTGTGGGCGCGGAGAATCTCCACGTTTTTTGATCGTGTATCCATTTTAACGTGATTTTACAAAACGAGTCAGTAGATGTTATTTTAGTTTCGTGCACAGTTTCTATATTCGCGGGGATCACGTTGGGACTGTCCTAATTCGCGGTTGATCACTTGCTAACAATATCGTCACTCGGGTTCACGGCAAATATTTACGGACAGCTGGGATGCGTGTCCTACCGACTGCGCCAAATTTGTCACGTCCCGGGCTGGGCTTCCCCTTTTTCCTTTTTTATTTCGCGATCTTCCGTCCCAAACGGTACGTACGTCCGAATCTGAACGAGGCCCGACGAACAGAATGCACAAAATCTAACAAATTTACTTATAGCTATTACTCATCGGTGTTGAATGATGCACTTGATTTGATATTGTGTCCAGGTGTGATGAGGGAGTTGCAGGAGGTTGGCTAGTTCCGCCGAGTCGCCTGGAAAGAGCTGCTTCTGAAGCCTTGTGGTACGTTAGCGAAGCACGTTCGGAACATATATTTATTTGTGGGAACTTTAACAGTATGAACTCCCGACGCGGATGAGGACGTTGGGTTTCGGTAATACACAATAACGTTCACGGTTGCAATTAGGTAAAAATAATAATAATATATTCTATTTATAAATTGGTTACACTAAACACTTAGAATCTACAATTAACGATATGGTATTTAGACTAAGAATACGATTTGGAAATAGCAAGGCGTATCACGCGAGAAGTTGAAGTTATTAATGAGCGGGACTCTCATAGGAGACGTCGTTTCTCCTCGGAGTCTGGAACTGAAGTCCAGAGCCGTCCGCGTTTCCTTGGCGCCGTCGAGTCCGGCCGGTGGAGGGGCGACGTTGGTGCGAGGGAGAGCGCATCTGCTGACGATAGTCTGTCTCTCTCTCTCTGGGCGTTGTGAGATCTGCTGGTGCTTGCAGTTTCCCGTGGAGCACGGTTGACTGCGAGCGTGATGGAATGCGCTGAGCTTGCAGTTCTCAGTGCGAGCGGATGCATCACGTGCGTTCTCTCTTACTCCTGGTGCACCGTGAGATTTGCTGCCGTCTGCAGGATCCCCATGGAGCGCGACTATCTGCGAGCGTGATGGTATTTGCTGACCTTGCAGTTTTCGCGGTGTGAACGGATTGCAACATTGGCGCGCTACTAACTTATTCTACATTATACATAGGCGTATGCATTAGTTTGTTATTGGTATTTGAATATTTAACTTATAGTTATTTGCTTATAATGTTGGCTTATGTTATCGTGTGTGTGTGTGCGTGTGGTACACAATGCTTGTATTATGTGTTGTGTATATGTGTGCTTAAGAAATAGGATGTTGTATGTGTTACAATTGTGTACTTATGAACTAGCACAAAAACGTAGTATGTAATTAGCGCAGACATAATATGGAGTATAGAATGTGTTATATATTATAGAATGAAGCATAGGGTGGGGAATGGAGTGTAGTGTGGAATAAGGTATGGAATGTAGTATATGATGGAGTATAGGACGGGGTATAGAACATAGTATAGAATGAGGTATATGATGCATATAATGTATGTATGTATCCTAGCTTAAAGCTAACGCAACACTGACGACAGTCGTTACATGTTTCGCATGATATTGGAGCTAAATCGTATGTTTCGCGTTGATTTAAATCTAATTCAGGTATTTCGCATGAATCTGAAGCTAAATTGTTCATTTCGCATGCATATGAAGCTAAATCGTTTGTTTAAAATCGCTATTTCGCACGAATTTCAATCGAAATCGTGTGTTCCGCATGATATTGAAGCTAAATCGTATGTTTCGCGGTGGATTTAAAGCTAATTCGTGTATTTCGCATGAATCTGAAGCTAAATTGTTCATTTCGCATCAATTTGAAACTAAATCGTTTGTTTAATATCGCTATTTTCGCACGAATTTGAAGCGAAAACGTGTTTATCGCATGATATTGAAGCTAAATCGTATGTTTCGCGTTGATTAAAGTTAATTCGTGTATTTCGCATGAATCTGAAGCTAAATTGTCCATTTCGCATGAATTTGAAGCGTAATCGATTATTTAAAATCGTTATTTCGCACGAATTTGAAGCGAAATCGTGTGTTTCGCATGATATTGAAGCTATATCATATGTTCGCGTTAATTTAAAGCCAATTCGTGTATTTCGTATTAATCTGAAGCTAAATTGTTCATTTCGCATGAATTTGAAGCTAAATCGTATGTTTAAAAAACGCTATTTCGCACGAATTTGAAGCGAATCGTGTGTTTCGCATGATATTGAAGCTAAATAGTATGTTTCGCGTCGATGTAAAGCTAATTCGGTGCATTTCGCATGAATCTGAAGCTAAACTGTTCATTTCGCATAAATTTGAAGCTAAATCGTTTGTTTAATATCGCTATTTCGCACGAATTTCAATCGAAATCGTGCATATCGCATGATATTCAAGCCAAATCGTATGTTTCGCGTGAATTAGAAGCTGATTCGTGTATTTCGCATGAATCTGAAGCTAAATTGTTCATTTCCGCATAATTTGTAGCTACATCGTTTGTTTAAAATCGCTATTTCCCACGAATTTGAAAGCGAAATCGTGTGTTTTCGCATGATATTGAAGCTAAATCGTATGTTTCGCGTGAATTTGAAGCTGATTCGTGTATTTCGCATGAATCTGAAGCTAAATTGTTCATTTCGCATCAATTTGAAGCTAAATCGTTTGTTTAATATCGCTATTTCGCACGAATTTGAAGCGAAAACGTGTTTATCGCATGATATTGAAGCTAAATCGTATGTTTCGCGTTGATTTTAAAGTTAATTCGTGTATTTCGCATGAATCTGAAACTAAATTGTCCATTTCGCATGAATTTGAAGCGTAATCGATTATGTAAAATCGTTATTTCGCACGAATTTGAAGCGAAATCGTGTGTTTCGCATGATATTGAAGCTATATCGTATGTTTCGCGTTGATTTAAAGGCAATTCATGTATTTCGTATGAATCTGAAATTAAATTGTTCATTTCGCATGAATTTGAAGCGAAATAGATTATTTAAAATCGTTATTTCGCACGAATTTGAAGCGAAATCGTGTGTTACGCATGATATTGGAGCTAAATCGTATGTTTCGCGTTGATTTAAATCTAATTCGGTTATTTCGCATGAATCTGAAGCTAAATTGTTCATTTTCGCATGCATATGAAGCTAAATCGTTTGTTTTAAAATCGCTATTTCGCACGAATTTCAATCGAAATCGTGTGTTTCGCATGATATTGAAGCTAAATCGTATGTTTCGCGTTGATTTAAAGCCAATTCGTGTATTTCGTATGAATCTGATGCTAAATTGTTCATTTCGCATGAATTTGAAGCTAAATCGTTTGTTTAAAAAACGCTATTTTCGCACGAATTTGAAGCGAAATCGTGTGTTTCGAATGATATTGAAGCTAAATCGTATGTTTCGCGTGGATTTAAAGCTAATTCGTGTATTTCGCACGAATCTGAAGCTAAACTGGTTCATTTCGCATCAATTTGAAACAAAATCAATTATTGAAAATCGTTATTTCGCATTAATTTGAATCGAAATCGTGTGTTTCGCATGACATTGAAGATAAATCGTATGTTTCGCGTTGATTTAAATCTAATTCGGGTATTTCGCATGAATCTAGAAGCTAAATTGTTCATTTCGCATGCATATGAAGCTAAATCGTTTTGTTTAAAATCGCTATTTCGCACGAATTTCAATCGAATCGTGTGTTTCGCATGATATTGAAGCTAAATCGTATGTTTCGCGTTTGATTTAAAGCCAATTCGTGTATTTCGTATGAATCTGAAGCTAAATTGTTCATTTCGCATGAATTTGAAGCTAAATCGTTTCTTTAAAAACGCTATTTCGCACGAATTTGAAGCGAAATCGTGTGTTTCGAATGAGATTGAAGCTAAATCGTATGTTTCGCGGTGGATTTTAAAGCTAATTCGTGGGATTTCGCATGAATCTGAAGCTAAATTGTTCATTCCGCATGAATTTGAAGCAAAATCAATTATTTAAAATCGCTATTTCGCACGAATTTGAAGCGAAATCGTGTGTTTCGCATGATATTGAAGCTATATCATATGTTTCGCGTTAATTTAAAGCAAATTCGTGTATTTCGGTATTAATCTGAAGCTAAATTGTCCATTTCGCATGAATTTGAAGCTAAATCGTTTGTTTAAAAAACGCTATTTCGCACGAATTTGAAGCGAAATCGTGTGTTTTCGCATGATATTGAAGCTTAAATCGTATGTTCCGCGTTGATTTAGAAGGCAATTCGTGTATTTCGTATGAATCTGAAGTTAAATTGTTCATTTCGCATGAATTTGAAGCGAAATCGATTATTTAAAATCGTTATTTCGCACGAATTTGAAGCGAAATCGAGTGTTACGCATGATATTGGAGCTAAATCGTATGTTTCGGCGTTAATTTAAATCTAATTCAGGTATTTCGCATGAATCTGAAGCTAAATTTTTCATTTCGCATGCATATGAAGCTAAATCGTTTGTTTAAAAATCGCTATTTCGCACGAATTTCAATCGAAATCGTGTGTTTCGCATGATATTGAAGCTAAATCGTATGTTTCGCGTTGATTTAAAGGCCAATTCGTGTATTTCGTATGAATCTGAAGCTAGATTGTTCATTTCGCATGAATTTGAAGCTAAATCGTTTGTTTAAAAACGCTATTTCGCACGAATTTGAAGCGAAATCGTGTGTTTCGCATGATATTGAAGCTAAATCGTATGGTTTCGCGTGAATTTGATGCTGATTCGTGTATTTCGCATGAATCTGAAGCTAAATTGTTCATTTCGCATAAATTTGAAGCTAAATCGTTGTTAAAAACCGCTATTTCGCACGAATTTGAAGCGAAATCGTGTGTTTCGCATGATATTGAGCTAAAATCGCATGTTTCGCGTTGATGTAAAGATAATTCGTTATTTCGTATGAATCTGAAGATAAATTGTTCATTTCGCATGAATTTGAAGCGAAATCGATTATTTAATATCGTTCTTTCGCACGAGATTTGAAGCGAAATCGTGTGTTTCGCATGATATTGGAGCTAAATCGTATGTTTCGCGATGATTTAAATCTAATTCGGGTATTTCGCATGAATCTGAAGCTAAATTGTTCATTTCGCATGCATATGAAGATAAATCGTCTGTTTAAAATCGCTATTTCGCATGAATTTCAATCGAAATCGTGTGTTTCGCTTGATATTGAAGCTAAATCGTATGTTTCGCGTTGATTTAAAGCTAATTCGTCCATTTCGTTATGAATCTGAAGCTAAATTGTTCATTCGCATGAATTTGAAGCAAAATCAATTATTGAAAATCGCTATTTCGCACGAATTTGAAGCGAAATCGTGTGTTTCGCATGATATTGAAGCGAAATCGTATGTTTCGCGTGAATTTGAAGCTGATTCGTTTATATCGTATGGATCTGAAGTTCAATTGTTCATTCCGCATGAATTTGAAGCAAAATCAATTATTTAAAATCGTTATTTCGCATTAATTTGAAGGCGAAATCGTGAGTTTCGCATGATATTGAAGCTATATCATATGTTTCGCGTGAATTTGAAGCTGATTCGTGTATTTCGCATGAATCTGAAGCTAAACTGTGCATTTCGCATGAATTTGAAGCTAAATCTTTTGTTTAAAAATCGCTATTTCGCACGAATTTGAAGCGAGATCGTGTGTTTCGCATGATATTTGAAGCTAAATCGTATGTTTCGCGTTGATTTAAAGCTAATTCGTGTATTTCGCATGAATCTGGAAGCTAAATTGTTCATTTCGCATAAATTTGAAGCTAAATCGTTTGTTTAATATCGCTATTTTCGCACGAATTTCAATCGAAATCGTGTATATCGCATGATATTCAAGCTAAATCGTATGTTCCGCGTTGATTTAAAGCAAATTCGTGTATTTCGCATGAATCTGAAGCTAAAATTGTTCATTTCGCATGAATTTGAAGCTAAATCGATTATTTAAAATCGTTATTTCGCACGAATTTGAAGCGAAATCGTGTGTTACGCATGATATTGGAGCTAAATCGTATGATTCGCGTTAATTTAAATCTAATTCGGGTATTTCGCATGAATCTGAAGCTAAATTGTTCATTTCGCATGAATTTGAAGCTAAATCGTTTGTTTAAAAACGCTATTTCGCACGAATTTTGAAGCGAAATCGTGTGTTTCGAATGATATTGATGCTAAATCGTATGTTTCGCGTGGATTTAAAGCTAATTCGTGTATTTCGCATGAATCTGAAGCTAAATTGTTCATTTCGCATGAATTTGAAGCTAAATCGTTTGTTTAAAATCCTTATTTTGCACGAATTTGATACGAAATCGTGTGTTTCGGCATGATATTGAAGCTAAATCGTATGTTTCGCGTGGATTTTAAAGTTAATTCGTGTATTTCGCATGAATCTGAAGCTAAATTGTTCATTTCGCATGAATTTGAAGCGTAATCAATTATTTAAAATCGTTATTTTCGCACGAATTTGAAGCGAAATCGTGTGTTTCGCATGATATTGAAGCTAAATCGTATGTTTCGCGTGAATTTGAAGCTGATTCGTGTATTTTCGCATGAATCTGAAGCTAAATTGTTCATTTTCGCATGAATTTGAAGCTAAATCGTTTGTTAAAAACCGCTATTTCGCACGAATTTGAAGCGAAATCGTGTGTTTCGAATGATATTGAAGCTAAATCGTATGTTTCGCGTTGATTTAATGCGAATTCGTGTATTTCGTATGAATCTGAAGTTAAATTGTTCATTTCGCATGAATTTGAAGCATAATCTATTATTTAAAATCTTTAGTTCGCAAGAATTTGAAGCGAAATCGTGTGTTTCGCATGATATTGAAGCGAAATCGTATGTTCCGCGTGAATTTGAAGCTGATTCGTTATTATCGTATGAATCTGAAGTTCAATTGTTCATTTCGCATGAATTTGAAGCGAAATCGATTATTTAAAATCATTATTGCACGAATTTGATACGAAATCATGTGATTTCGCATGATATTGAAGCTAAATCGTATGTTTCGCGTGGATTTATAGTTAATTCGTGTATTTCGCATGAATCTGAAGCTAAATTGTTCATTTCGCATGAATTTGAAGCGTAATCAATTACTTAAAATCGTTTATTTCGCACGAATTTGAAGCGAAATCGTGGTGTTTCGCATGATATTGGAGCTAAATCGTATGTTTCGCGTTGATTTAAAGCAAATTCGTGTATTTCGCAAGAATCTGAAGCTAAATTGTTCATTTCGCATGAATTTGAAGCTAAATCGTTTGTTTAATATCGCTATTTCGCACGAATTTCAATCGAAATCGTGTATATCGCATGATATTCAAGCTAAATCGTATGTTTCGCGTTGATTTAAAGTTAATTCGTGTATTTCGCATGAATCTGAAGCTAAATTGTCCATTTCGCATGAATTTGAAGCGTAATCGATTATTTAAAATCGTTATTTCGCACGAATTTGAAGCGAAATCGTGTGTTTCGCAATGATATTGAAGCTAAATCGTATGTTTCGCGTGAATTTGAAGCTGATTCGTGTATTTCGCATGAATCTGAATGCTAAATTGTTCATTTCGCATGAATTTGAAAGCTAAATTCGTTTGTTAAAAACCGCTATTTCGCACGAATTTGAAAGCGAAATCGTGTGTTTCGAATGATATTGAAGCTAAATCGTATGTTTCGCGTTGATTTAAAGCAAATTCGTGTATTTCGTATGAATCTGAAGTTAAATTGTTCATTTCGCATGAATTTGAAGCATAATCTATTATTTAAAATCTTTAGTTCGCAAGAATTTGAAGCGAAATCGTGTGTTTCGCATGATATTGAAGCGAAATCGTATGTTCCGCGTGAATTTGAAGCTGATTCGTTTTATATCGTATGAATCTGAAGTTCAATTGTTCATTTCGCATGAATTTGAAGCGAAATCGATTATTTAAAATCATTATTGCACGAATTTGATACGAAATCATGTGTTTCGGCATGATATTGAAGCTAAATCGTATGTTTCGCGTGGATTTATAGTTAATTCGTGTATTTCGCATGAATCTGAAGCTAAATTGTTCATTTCGCATGAATTTGAAGCGTAATCAATTACTTAAAATCGTTATTTCGCACGAATTTGAAGCGAAATCGTGTGTTTCGCATGATATTGGGAGCTAAATCGTATGTTTCGCGTTGATTTAAAGCAAATTCGTGTATTTCGCATGAATCTGAAGCTAAATTGTTCATTTCGCATGAATTTGAAGCTAAATCGTTTGTTTAATATCGCTATTTCGCACGAATTTCAATCGAAATCGTGTATATCGCATGATATTCAAGCTAAATCGTATGTTTCGCGTTGATTTAAAGTTAATTCGTGTATTTCGCATGAATCTGAAGCTAAATTGTCCATATCGCATGAATTTGAAGCGTAATCGATTATTTAAAATCGTTATTTCGCACGAATTTGAAGCGAAATCGTGTGTTTCGCATGATATTGAAGCTATATCGTATGTTTCGCGTTGATTTAAGGCAATTCGTGTATTTCGTATGAATCTGAAGCTAAATTGTTCATTTCGCATGAATTTGAAGCTAAATCGTTTGTTTAAAATCCTTATTTTGCACGAATTTGATACGAAATCGTGTGTTTCGCATGATATTGAAGCTAAATCGTATGTTTTCGCGTGGATTTAAAGTTAATTCGTGTATTTCGCATGAATCTGAAGCTAAATTGTTCATTTCGCATGAATTTGAAGCGTAATCAATTATTTAAAAATCGTTATTTTCGCACGAATTTGAAGCGAAATCGTGTGTATCGCATGATATTGAAGCTAAATCGTATGTTTCGCGGGTATTTGAAGCTGATTCGTGTATTTCGCATGAATCTGATGCTAAATTGTTCATTTCGCATGAATTTTAAGCTAAATCGTTTGTTTAAAATCCTTATTTTGCACGATTTGATGCGAAATCGTGTGTTTCGCATGATATTGAAGCTAAATCGTATGTTTCGCGTGGATTTAAAAGTAATTCGTGTATTTCGCATGAATCTGAATCTAAATTGTTCATTTTCGCATGAATTTGAAGCTAAATCGTTTGTTTAATATCGCTATTTCGCACGAATTTCAATCGAAATCGTGTATATCGAATGATATTCAAGCTAAATCGTATGTTTGGCGTGAATTTGAAGCTGATTCGTGTATTTTCGCATGAATCTGAAGCTAAATTGTTCATTTCGCATGAATTTGAAGCTAAATCGTTTGTTTAAAAATCCTTATTTTGCACGAATTTGATGCGAAATCGTGTGATTCGCATGATATTGAAGCTAAATCGTATGTTTTCGCGTGGATTTAAAGTTAATTCGTGTATTTCGCATGAATCTGAATCTAAATTGTTCATTTCGCATGAATTTGAAGCGTAATCAATTATTTAAAATCGTTATTTTCGCACGAATTTGAAGCGAAATCGTGTGTTTCGCATGATATTGAAGCTAAATCGTATGTTTCGCGTGAATTTGAAGCTGATTCGTGTATTTCGCATGAATCTGAAGCTAAATTGTTCATTTCGCATGAATTTGAAGCTAAATCGTTTGTTGAAAACCGCTATTTCGCACGAATTTGAAGCGAAATCGTATGTTTCGCATGATATTGGAGCTAAATCGTATGTTTCGCGTTGATTTAAAGCAAATTCGTGTATTTCGGGTATGAATCTGAAGCTAAATTGTTCATTTCGCATGAATTTGAAGCAAAATCTATTATTTAAAATCTTTATTTCGCACGAATTTGAAGCGAAATCGTGTGTTTCGCATGATATTGAAGCGAAATCGTATGTTTCGCGTGAATTTGAAGCTGATTCTTTTATATCGTATGAATCTGAAGTTCAATTGTTCATTTCGCATGAATTTGAAGCGAAATCGATTATTTAAAATCATTATTTCGCACGAATTTGAAGCGAAATCGTGTGTTTCGGCATGATATTGAATCTAAATCGTATGTTTCGCGGGTATTTGAAGCTGATTCGTGTATTTCGCATGAATCTGATGCTAAATTGTTCATTTCGCATGAATTTGAAGCTAAATCGTTTGTTTAAAATCCTTATTTTGCACGAATTTGATGCGAAATCGTGTGATTCGCATGATATTGAAGCTAAATCGTATGTTTCGCGTGATTTAAGTTAATTTCGTGTATTTCGCATGAATCTGAATCTAAATTGTTCATTTCGCATGAATTTGAAGCGTAATCAATTATTTAAAATCGTTATTTCGCACGAAATTTGAAGCGAAATCGTGTGTTTCGCATGATATTGAAGCGAAATCGTATGTTTCGCGTGAAATTTGAAGCTGATTCGTTTATATCGTATGATCTGAAGTTCAATTGTTCATTTCGCATGAATTTGAAGCGAAATCGATTATTTAAAATCATTATTGCACGAATTTGAAGCGAAAATCGTGTGTTTCGCATGATATTGAATCTAAATCGTATGTTTCGCGTGGATTTAAAGCTAATTCGTGTATCTCGCATGAATCTGAATCTAAACTGTTCATTCCGCATGAATTTGAAGCAAAAATCAATTATTTAAAATCGTTATTTCGCATTAATTTGAAGCGAAATCGTGAGTTTCGCATGATATTGAAGCTATATCATATGTTTCGCGTGAATTGAAGCTGATTCGTGTATTTCGCATGAATCTGAAGCTAAACTGTGCATTTCGCATGAATTTGAAGCTAAATCTTTTGTTTAAAATCGCTATTTCGCACGAATTTGAAGCGAGATCGTGTGTTTCGCATGATATTGAAGCTAAATCGTATGTTTCGCGTTGATTTAAAAGCTAATTCGTGTATTCGCATGAATCTGAAGCTAAATTGTTCATTTCGCATAAATTTGAAGCTAAATCGTTTGTTTAATATAGCTATTTCGCACGAATTTCAATCGAAATCGTGTATATCGCATGATATTCAAGCTAAATCGTATGTTTGGCGTGAATTTGAAGCTGATTCGTGTATTTCGCATGAATCTGATGCTAAATTGTTCATTTCGCATGGAATTTGAAGCTAAATCGTTTGTTTAAAATCCTTATTTTGCACGAATTTGATACGAAATCGTGTGTTTCGCATGATATTGAAGCTAAATCGTATGTTTCGCGTGGATTTATTGTTAATTCGTGTATTTCGCATGAATCTGAAGCTAAATTGTTCATTTCGCATGAATTTGAAGCGTAATCAATTACTTAAAATCGTTATTTCGCACGAATTTGAAGCGAAATCGTGTGTTTCGCATGATATTGGAGCTAAATCGTATGTTTCGCGTTGATTTAAAAGCAAATTCGTGTATTTCGCATGAATCTGAAGCTAAATTGTTCATTTCGCATGAATTTGAAGCTAAATCGATTATTTAAACTCGTTATTTCGCACGAATTTGAAGCGAAATCGTGTGTTACGCATGATATTGGAGCTAAATCGTATGATTCGCGTTAATTTAAATCTAATTCGGGTATTTCGCATGAATCTGAAGCTAAATTGTTCATTTCGCATGAATTTGAAGCTAAAATCGTTTGTTTAAAAAACGCTATTTCGCACGAATTTGAAGCGAAATCGTGTGTTTCGAATGATATTGAAGCTAAATCGTATGTTTCGCGTGGATTTAAAGCTAATTCGTGTATTTCGCATGAATCTGAAGCTAAATTGTTCATTTCGCATGAATTTGAAGCTAAATCGTTTGTTTAAAATCCTTATTTTGCACGAATTTGATACGAAATCGTGTGTTTCGCATGATATTGAAGCTAAATCGTATGTTTCGCGTGGATTTAAAGTTAATTCGTGTATTTCGCATGAATCTGAAGCTAAATTGTTCATTTCGCATGAATTTGAAGCGTAATCAATGATATAAAATCGTTATTTCGCACGAATTTGAAGCGAAATCGTGTGTTTCGCATGATATTGAAGCTAAATCGTATGTTTCGCGTGAATTTGAAGCTGATTCGTGTATTTCGCATGAATCTGAAGCTAAATTGTTCATTTCGCATGAATTTGAAGCTAAATCGTTTGTTAAAAACCGCTATTTCGCACGAATTTGAAGCGAAATCGTGTGTTTCGAATGATATTGAAGCTAAATCGTATGTTTCGCGTTGATTTAATGCAAATTCGTGTATTTCGTATGAATCTGAAGTTAAATTGTTCATTTCGCATGAATTTGAAGCATAATCTATTATTTAAAATCTTTAGTTCGCAAGAATTTGAAGCGAAATCGTGTGTTTCGCATGATATTGAAGCGAAATCGTATGTTCCGCGTGAATTTGAAGCTGATTCGTTTATATCGTATGAATCTGAAGTTCAATTGTTCATTTCGCATGAATTTGAAGCGAAATCGATTATTTAAAATCATTATTGCACGAATTTGATACGAAATCATGTGTTTCGCATGATATTGAAGCTAAATCGTATGTTTCGCGTGGATTTATAGTTAATTCGTGTATTTCGCATGAATCTGAAGCTAAATTGTTCATTTCGCATGAATTTGAAGCGTAATCAATTACTTAAAATCGTTATTTCGCACGAATTTGAAGCGAAATCGTGTGTTTCGCATGATATTGGAGCTAAATCGTATGTTTCGCGTTGATTTAAAGCAAATTCGTGTATTTCGCAAGAATCTGAAGCTAAATTGTTCATTTCGCATGAATTTGAAGCTAAATCTCGTTTGTTTAATATCGCTATTTCGCACGAATTTCAATCGAAATCGTGTATATCGCATGATATTCAAGCTAAATCGTATGTTTCGCGTTGATTTAAAGTTAATTCGTGTATTTCGCATGAATCTGAAGCTAAATTGTCCATTTCGCATGAATTTGAAGCGTAATCGATTATTTAAAATCGTTATTTCGCACGAATTTGAAGCGAAATCGTGTGTTTCGCATGATATTGAAGCTAAATCGTATGTTTCGCGTGAATTTGAAGCTGATTCGTGTATTTCGCATGAATCTGAAGCTAAGTTGTTCATTTCGCATGAATTTGAAGCTAAATCGTTTGTTAAAAACCGCTATTTCGCACGAATTTGAAGCGAAATCGTGTGTTTCGAATGATATTGAAGCTAAATCGTATGTTTCGCGTTGATTTAAAGCAAATTCGTGTATTTCGTATGAATCTGAAGTTAAATTGTTCATTTCGCATGAATTTGAAGCATAATCTATTATTTAAAATCTTTAGTTCGCAAGAATTTGAAGCGAAATCGTGTGTTTCGCATGATATTGAAGCGAAATCGTATGTTCCGCGTGAATTTGAAGCTGATTCGTTATATCGTATGAATCTGAAGTTCAATTGTTCATTTCGCATGAATTTGAAGCGAAATCGATTATTTAAAATCATTATTGCACGAATTTGATACGAAATCATGTGTTCGCATGATATTGAAGCTAAATCGTATGTTTTCGCGTGGATTTATAGTTAATTCGTGTATTTCGCATGAATCTGAAGCTAAATTGTTCATTTCGCATGAATTTGAAGCGTAATCAATTACTTAAAATCGTTATTTCGCACGAATTTGAAGCGAAATCGTGTGTTTCGCATGATATTGGAGCTAAATCGTATGTTTCGCGTTGATTTAAAGCAAATTCGTGTATTTCGCATGAATCTGAAGCTAAATTGTTCATTTCGCATGAATTTGAAGCTAAATCGTTTGTTTAATATCGCTATTTCGCACGAATTTCAATCGAAATCGTGTATATCGCATGATATTCAAGCTAAATCGTATGTTTCGCGTTGATTAAAGTTAATTCGTGTATTTCGCATGAATCTGAAGCTAAATTGTCCACATCGCATGAATTTGAAGCGTAATCGATTATTTAAAATCGTTATTTCGCACCGAATTTGAAGCGAAATCGTGTGTTTCGCATGATATTGAAGCTATATCGTATGTTTCGCGTTGATTTAAAGGCAATTCGTGTATTTCGTATGAATCTGAAGCTAAATTGTTCATTTCGCATGAATTTGAAGCTAAATCGTTTGTTTAAAATCCTTATTTTGCACGAATTTGATACGAAATCGTGTGTTTCGCATGATATTGAAGCTAAATCGTATGTTTCGCGTGGATTTAAAGTTAATTCGTGTATTTCGCATGAATCTGAAGCTAAATTGTTCATTTCGCATGAATTTGAAGCGTAATCAATTATTTAAAATCGTTATTTCGCACGAATTTGAAGCGAAATCGTGTGTATCGCATGATATTGAAGCTAAATCGTATGTTTCGCGGGTATTTGAAGCTGATTCGTGTATTTCGCATGTAATCTGATGCTAAATTGTTCATTTCGCATGAATTTGAAGCTAAATCGTTTGTTTAAAATCCTTATTTTGCACGAATTTGATGCGAAATCGTGTGTTTCGCATGATATTGAAGCTAAATCGTATGTTTCGCGTGGATTTAAAGTTAATTCGTGTATTTCGCATGAATCTGAATCTAAATTGTTCATTTCGCATGAATTTGAAGCTAAATCGTTTGTTTAATATCGCTATTTCGCACGAATTTCAATCGAAATCGTGTATATCGAATGATATTCAAGCTAAATCGTATGTTTGGCGTGAATTTGAAGCTGATTCGTGTATTTCGCATGAATCTGAAGCTAAATTGTTCATTTCGCATGAATTTGAAGCTAAATCGTTTGTTTAAAATCCTTATTTTGCACGAATTTGATGCGAAATCGTGTGATTCGCATGATATTGAAGCTAAATCGTATTGTTTCGCGTGGATTTAAAGTTAATTCGTGTATTTCGCATGAATCTGAATCTAAATTGTTCATTTCGCATGAATTTGAAGCGTAATCAATTATTTAAAATCGTTATTTCGCACGAATTTGAAGCGAAATCGTGTGTTTCGCATGATATTGAAGCTAAATCGTATGTTTCGCGTGAATTTGAAGCTGATTCGTGTATTTCGCATGAATCTGAAGCTAAATTGTTCATTTCGCATGAATTTGAAGCTAAATCGTTTGTTGAAAACCGCTATTTTCGCACGAATTTGAAGCGAAATCGTATGTTTCGCATGATATTGGAGCTAAATCGTATGTTTCGCGTTGATTTAAAGCAAATTCGTGTATTTCGTATGAATCTGAAGCTAAATTGTTCATTTCGCATGAATTTGAAGCAAAATCTATTATTTAAAATCTTTATTTCGCACGAATTTGAAGCGAAATCGTGTGTTTCGCATGATATTGAAGCGAAATCGTATGTTTCGCGTGAATTTGAAGCTGATTCTTTTATATCGTATGAATCTTGAAGTTCAATTGTTCATTTCGCATGAATTTGAAGCGAAATCGATTATTTAAAATCATTATTTCGCACGAATTTGAAGCGAAATCGTGGTGTTTTCGCATGATATTGAATCTAAATCGTATGTTTTCGCGTTGATTTAAAGCTAATTCGTGTATTTCGCATGAATCTGAAGCTAAATTGTTCATTTCGCATAAATTTGAAGCTAAATCGTTTGTTTAATATCGCTATTTCGCACGAATTTCAATCGAAATCGTGTATATCGCATGATATTCAAGCTAAATCGTATGTTTGGCGTGAATTTGAAGCTGATTCGTGTATTTCGCATGAATCTGAAGCTAAATTGTTCATTTCGCATGAATTTGAAGCTAAATCGTTTGTTAAAATCCTTATTTTGCACGAATTTGATGCGAAATCGTGTGTTTCGCATGATATTGAAGCTAAATCGTATGTTTCGCGTGGATTTAAAGTTCGCATGAATCTGAATCTAAATTGTTCATTTCGCATGAATTTGAAGCGTAATCAATTATTTAAAATCGTTATTTCGCACGAATTTGAAGCGAAATCGTGTGTTTCGCATGATATTGAAGCTAAATCGTATGTTTCGCGTGAATTTGAAGCTGATTCGTGTATTTCGCATGAATCTGAAGCTAAATTGTTCATTTCGCATGAATTTGAAGCTAAATCGTTTGTTAAAAACCGCTATTTCGCACGAATTTGAAGCGGAATCGTGTGTTTCGCATGATACTGGAGCTAAATCGTATGTTTCGCGTTGATTTAAAGCAAATTCGTGTATTTCGTATGAATCTGAAGCTAAATTGTTCATTTCGCATGAATTTGAAGCTAAATCGTTTGTTTAATATCGCTATTTCGCACGAATTTCAATCGAAATCGTGTATATCGCATTATATTCAAGCTAAATCGTATGTTTGGCGTGAATTTGAAGCTGATTCGTGTATTTCGCATGAATCTGAAGCTAAATTGTTCATTTCGCATGAATTTGAAGCTAAATCGTTTGTTTAAAATCCTTATTTTGCACGAATTTGATACGAAATCGTGTGTTTCGCATGATATTGAAGCTAAAATCGTATGTTTCGCGTGGATTTATAGTTAATTCGTGTATTTCGCATGAATCTGAAGCTAAATTGTTCATTTCGCATGAATTTGAAGCGTAATCAATTATTTAAAATCGTTATTTCGCACGAATTTGAAGCGAAATCGTGTGTTTCGCATGATATTGAAGCTAAATCGTATGTTTCGCGTGTATTTGAAGCTGATTCGTGTATTTCGCATGAATCTGATGCTAATTGTTCATTTCGCATGAATTGAAGCTAAATCGTTTGTTAAAAACCGCTATTTCGCACGAATTTGAAGCGAAATCGTGTGTTTCGCATGATATTGGAGCTAAATCGTATGTTTCGCGTTGATTTAAAGCAAATTCGTGTATTTCGCATGAATCTGAAGCTAAATTGTTCATTTCGCATAAATTTGAAGCTAAATCGTTTGTTTAATATCGCTATTTCGCACGAATTTCAATCGAAATCGTGTATATCGCATGATATTCAAGCTAAATCGTATGTTTGGCGTGAATTTGAAGCTGATTCGTGTATTTCGCATG
The DNA here is from genome assembly GCF_051020955.1 of Megalopta genalis. Classification (NCBI taxonomy): domain Eukaryota; kingdom Metazoa; phylum Arthropoda; class Insecta; order Hymenoptera; family Halictidae; genus Megalopta; species Megalopta genalis. The sequence goes on from NW_027477383.1 coordinate 49,559, forward strand.
AATCTGAAGCTAAATTGTTCATTTCGCATGAATTTGAAGCTAAATCGTTTGTTAAAAACCGCTATTTCGCACGAATTTGAAGCGGAATCGTGTGTTTCGCATGATATTGGAGCTAAATCGTATGTTTCGCGTTGATTTAAAGCAAATTCGTGTATTTCGTATGAATCTGAAGCTAAATTGTTCATTTCGCATGAATTTGAAGCAAAATCTATTTTTAAAATCTTTATTTCGCACGAATTTGAAGCGAAATCGTGTGTTTCGCATGATATTGAAGCGAAATCGTATGTTTCGCGTGAATTTGAAGCTGATTCGTTTATATCGTATGAATCTGAAGTTCAATTGTTCATTTCGCATGAATTTGAAGCGAAATCGATTATTTAAAATCATTATTTCGCACGAATTTGAAGCGAAATCGTGTGTTTCGCATGATATTGAATCTAAATCGTATGTTTCGCGTGGATTTAAAGCTAATTCGTGTATTTCGCATGAATCTGAATCTAAATTGTTCATTCCGCATGAATTTGAAGCAAAATCAATTATTTAAAATCGTTATTTCGCATTAATTTGAAGCGAAATCGTGAGTTTCGCATGATATTGAAGCTATATCATATGTTTCGCGTGAATTTGAAGCTGATTCGTGTATTTCGCATGAATCTGAAGCTAAACTGTGCATTTCGCATGAATTTGAAGCTAAATCTTTTGTTTAAAATCGCTATTTCGCACGAATTTGAAGCGAGATCGTGTGTTTCGCATGATATTGAAGCTAAATCGTATGTTTCGCGTTGATTTAAAGCTAATTCGTGTATTTCGCATGAATCTGAAGCTAAATTGTTCATTTCGCATAAATTTGAAGCTAAATCGTTTGTTTAAAATGGCTATTTCGCACGAATTTGAAGCGAAATCGTGTTTATCGCATGATATTGAAGCTAAATCGTATGTTTCGCGTGGATTTAAAGTTAATTCGTGTATTTCGCATGAATCTGAAGCTAAATTGTTCATTTCGCATCAATTTGAAGCTAAATCGTTTGTTCAATATCGATATTTCGCACGAATTTGAAGCGAAAACGTGTTTATCGCATGATATTGAAGCTAAATCGTATGTTTCGCGTTGATTTAAAGTTAATTCGTGTATTTCGCATGAATCTGAAGCTAAATTATCCATTTCGCATGAATTTGAAGCGTAATCGGTTATTTAAAATCGTTATTTCGCACGAATTTGAAGCGAAATCGTGTGTTCGCATGATATTGGATCTATATCGTATGTTTCGCGTTGATTTAAATCTAATTCGGGTATTTCGCATGAATCTGAAGCTAAATTGTTCATTTCGCATGCATATGAAGCTAAATCGTTTGTTTAAAATCGCTATTTCGCACGAATTTCAATCGAAATCGTGTGTTTCGCATGATATTGAAGCTAAATCGTATGTTTCGCGTTGATTTAAAGCCAATTCGTGTATTTCGTATGAATCTGAAGCTAAATTGTTCATTTCGCATGAATTTGAAGCTAAATCGTTTGTTTAAAAACGCTATTTCGCACGAATTTGAAGCGAAATCGTGTGTTTCGAATGATATTGAAGCTAAATCGTATGTTTCGCGTGGATTTAAAGCTAATTCGTGTATTTCGCATGAATCTGAAGCTAAATTGTTCATTTCGCATGAATTTGAAGCTAAATCGTTTGTTTAAAATCCTTATTTTGCACGAATTTGATACGAAATCGTGTGTTTCGCATGATATTGAAGCTAAATCGTATGTTTCGCGTGGATTTAAAGTTAATTCGTGTGTTTCGCATGAATCTGAAGCTAAATTGTTCATTTCGCATGAATTTGAAGCGTAATCAATTATTTAAAATCGTTATTTCGCACGAATTTGAAGCGAAATCGTGTGTTTCGCATGATATTGGAGCTAAATCGTATGTTTCGCGTGATTTAAAGCAAATTCGTGTATTTCGCATGAATCTGAAGCTAAATTGTTCATTTCGCATGAATTTGAAGCTAAATCGTGTGTTTCGCATGATATTGGAGTTAAATCGTATGTTTCGCGTTGATTTAAATATAATTCGGGTATTTCGCATGAATCTGAAGCTAAATTGTTCATTTCGCATGAATTTGAAGCTAAATCGTTTGTTAAAAAACGCTATTTCGCACGAATTTGAAGCGAAATCGTGTGTTTCGCATGATATTGAAGCGAAATCGTATGTTTCGCGTGAATTTGAAGCTGATTCGTTTATATCGTATGAATCTGAAGTTCAATTGTTCATTTCGCATGAATTTGAAGCGAAATCGATTATTTAAAATCATTATTTCGCACGAATTTGAAGCGAAATCGTGTGTTTCGCATGATATTGAATCTAAATCGTATGTTTCGCGTGGATTTAAAGCTAATTCGTGTATTTCGCATGAATCTGAATCTAAACTGTTCATTCCGCATGAATTTGAAGCAAAATCAATTATTTAAAATCGTTATTTCGCATTAATTTGAAGCGAAATCGTGAGTTTCGCATGATATTGAAGCTATATCATATGTTTCGCGTGAATTTGAAGCTGATTCGTGTATTTCGCATGAATCTGAAGCTAAACTGTGCATTTCGCATGAATTTGAAGCTAAATCGTTTGTTTAAAATCCTTATTTTGCACGAATTTGATACGAAATCGTGTGTTTCGCATGATATTGAAGCTAAATCGTATGTTTCGCGTGGATTTATAGTTAATTCGTGTATTTCGCATGAATCTGAAGCTAAATTGTTCATTTCGCATGAATTTGAAGCGTAATCAATTATTTAAAATCGTTATTTCGCACGAATTTGAAGCGAAATCGTGTGTTTCGCATGATATTGAAGCTAAATCGTATGTTTCGCGTGTATTTGAAGCTGATTCGTGTATTTCGCATGAATCTGATGCTAAATTGTTCATTTCGCATGAATTTGAAGCTAAATCGTTTGTTAAAAACCGCTATTTCGCACGAATTTGAAGCGAAATCGTGTGTTTCGCATGATATTGGAGCTAAATCGTATGTTTCGCGTTGATTTAAAGCAAATTCGTGTATTTCGCATGAATCTGAAGCTAAATTGTTCATTTCGCATAAATTTGAAGCTAAATCGTTTGTTTAATATCGCTATTTCGCACGAATTTCAATCGAAATCGTGTATATCGCATGATATTCAAGCTAAATCGTATGTTTGGCGTGAATTTGAAGCTGATTCGTGTATTTCGCATGAATCTGAAGCTAAATTGTTCATTTCGCATGAATTTGAAGCTAAATCGTTTGTTAAAAACCGCTATTTCGCACGAATTTGAAGCGGAATCGTGTGTTTCGCATGATATTGGAGCTAAATCGTATGTTTCGCGTTGATTTAAAGCAAATTCGTGTATTTCGTATGAATCTGAAGCTAAATTGTTCATTTCGCATGAATTTGAAGCAAAATCTATTTTTTAAAATCTTTATTTCGCACGAATTTGAAGCGAAATCGTGTGTTTCGCATGATATTGAAGCGAAATCGTATGTTTCGCGTGAATTTGAAGCTGATTCGTTTATATCGTATGAATCTGAAGTTCAATTGTTCATTTCGCATGAATTTGAAGCGAAATCGATTATTTAAAATCATTATTTCGCACGAATTTGAAGCGAAATCGTGTGTTTCGCATGATATTGAATCTAAATCGTATGTTTCGCGTGGATTTAAAGCTAATTCGTGTATTTCGCATGAATCTGAATCTAAATTGTTCATTCCGCATGAATTTGAAGCAAAATCAATTATTTAAAATCGTTATTTCGCATTAATTTGAAGCGAAATCGTGAGTTTCGCATGATATTGAAGCTATATCATATGTTTCGCGTGAATTTGAAGCTGATTCGTGTATTTCGCATGAATCTGAAGCTAAACTGTGCATTTCGCATGAATTTGAAGCTAAATCTTTTGTTTAAAATCGCTATTTCGCACGAATTTGAAGCGAGATCGTGTGTTTCGCATGATATTGAAGCTAAATCGTATGTTTCGCGTTGATTTAAAGCTAATTCGTGTATTTCGCATGAATCTGAAGCTAAATTGTTCATTTCGCATAAATTTGAAGCTAAATCGTTTGTTTAAAATGGCTATTTCGCACGAATTTGAAGCGAAATCGTGTTTATCGCATGATATTGAAGCTAAATCGTATGTTTCGCGTGGATTTAAAGTTAATTCGTGTATTTCGCATGAATCTGAAGCTAAATTGTTCATTTCGCATCAATTTGAAGCTAAATCGTTTGTTCAATATCGATATTTCGCACGAATTTGAAGCGAAAACGTGTTTATCGCATGATATTGAAGCTAAATCGTATGTTTCGCGTTGATTTAAAGTTAATTCGTGTATTTCGCATGAATCTGAAGCTAAATTATCCATTTCGCATGAATTTGAAGCGTAATCGGTTATTTAAAATCGTTATTTCGCACGAATTTGAAGCGAAATCGTGTGTTCGCATGATATTGGATCTATATCGTATGTTTCGCGTTGATTTAAATCTAATTCGGGTATTTCGCATGAATCTGAAGCTAAATTGTTCATTTCGCATGCATATGAAGCTAAATCGTTTGTTTAAAATCGCTATTTCGCACGAATTTCAATCGAAATCGTGTGTTTCGCATGATATTGAAGCTAAATCGTATGTTTCGCGTTGATTTAAAGCCAATTCGTGTATTTCGTATGAATCTGAAGCTAAATTGTTCATTTCGCATGAATTTGAAGCTAAATCGTTTGTTTAAAAACGCTATTTCGCACGAATTTGAAGCGAAATCGTGTGTTTCGAATGATATTGAAGCTAAATCGTATGTTTCGCGTGGATTTAAAGCTAATTCGTGTATTTCGCATGAATCTGAAGCTAAATTGTTCATTTCGCATGAATTTGAAGCTAAATCGTTTGTTTAAAATCCTTATTTTGCACGAATTTGATACGAAATCGTGTGTTTCGCATGATATTGAAGCTAAATCGTATGTTTCGCGTGGATTTAAAGTTAATTCGTGTGTTTCGCATGAATCTGAAGCTAAATTGTTCATTTCGCATGAATTTGAAGCGTAATCAATTATTTAAAATCGTTATTTCGCACGAATTTGAAGCGAAATCGTGTGTTTCGCATGATATTGGAGCTAAATCGTATGTTTCGCGTTGATTTAAAGCAAATTCGTGTATTTCGCATGAATCTGAAGCTAAATTGTTCATTTCGCATGAATTTGAAGCTAAATCGTGTGTTTCGCATGATATTGGAGTTAAATCGTATGTTTCGCGTTGATTTAAATATAATTCGGGTATTTCGCATGAATCTGAAGCTAAATTGTTCATTTCGCATGAATTTGAAGCTAAATCGTTTGTTAAAAAACGCTATTTCGCACGAATTTGAAGCGAAATCGTGTGTTTCGCATGATATTGAAGCGAAATCGTATGTTTCGCGTGAATTTGAAGCTGATTCGTTTATATCGTATGAATCTGAAGTTCAATTGTTCATTTCGCATGAATTTGAAGCGAAATCGATTATTTAAAATCATTATTTCGCACGAATTTGAAGCGAAATCGTGTGTTTCGCATGATATTGAATCTAAATCGTATGTTTCGCGTGGATTTAAAGCTAATTCGTGTATTTCGCATGAATCTGAATCTAAACTGTTCATTCCGCATGAATTTGAAGCAAAATCAATTATTTAAAATCGTTATTTCGCATTAATTTGAAGCGAAATCGTGAGTTTCGCATGATATTGAAGCTATATCATATGTTTCGCGTGAATTTGAAGCTGATTCGTGTATTTCGCATGAATCTGAAGCTAAACTGTGCATTTCGCATGAATTTGAAGCTAAATCTTTTGTTTAAAATCGCTATTTCGCACGAATTTGAAGCGAGATCGTGTGTTTCGCATGATATTGAAGCTAAATCGTATGTTTCGCGTTGATTTAAAGCTAATTCGTGTATTTCGCATGAATCTGAAGCTAAATTGTTCATTTCGCATAAATTTGAAGCTAAATCGTTTGTTTAAAATGGCTATTTCGCACGAATTTGAAGCGAAATCGTGTTTATCGCATGATATTGAAGCTAAATCGTATGTTTCGCGTGGATTTAAAGTTAATTCGTGTATTTCGCATGAATCTGAAGCTAAATTGTTCATTTCGCATCAATTTGAAGCTAAATCGTTTGTTTAATATCGCTATTTCGCACGAATTTGAAGCGAAAACGTGTTTGTTTTTCCGCGTATTTGATATTCGCGGTTCCCTATGACTTTTCAAGATGCTAGGGATAATAAGCTGAGTTTCGGTTTTTTGTAACTTGGAATATATTTGAACATTCAACTTCACATCGATATAGAATATAATTTTTAGAGTGTAGACTATTCCGTGTTCGGGTTGATGGTAGAATGAATGTTGTGTGTTGTGTCTTCTCGGAGGTAAGTTCGGTGTGGGTGTGTTCTAAATTTGGGACAGTCGGATTTGTGGATTATTCATTTTTTGCGAGGAGTGAGGGAAACGGTCGCCCTGACTGATTGGAGTACGAAATTAGAAAGGTGACCGCCCCAAACTAAGGGTCACCCGCAGGTAGTGTTCGTGCCCTCGGGTGACGCCCGTGAAGTAATCCGAGTGTCCCAAGGATAGGCCGTAGCAAACAATGATCCGGAAAATGCCTCTTCTCGGTGGAACATGCATATCGTAAAAAACGGCTAGAATTGACATTTGGTGACCAACTGTGGGTCATAAAAGAAATACTTGAATAGACGACGGAAATGGCTTTCAACGAAATTGTTTGCTACGGGTGTTCTGGTATTTCGATTGCTTTGTCCAAAATATGCTATTTCCTAGGGCCTTCGGTCCCTGGGTTATCCACATCTGGCAATTTTCCTCTTCCCAGGGACGGGCGTAGATGGTCAATAATGTTTGACTCGAGGACAACATCTTTCTTCGTTTGATTTGTAGGGGTTCCGTCATACAACGGAACATTCTCCCCCCGTTGAGAGGGTACTGATCAAGATCAAGTTGACAAGTATGTGTGATGGTGAGTGGTTGTTTATGTTTGTATGTCTGAATTTACTTGGCTAATACTAAGATATATATGATTGGGAACTTAAAATGCTACATTACAATGTTGGCGACGCTTGGTATGAAACAGAAATGTTGCCTTATGACCTATAAGATTAACAATAGTGAAACCCTTTTCCTATTCACATATTTCGTGTCCTATCATGGTTAAGTTGTTCTCTCGTGGTTGATCCTCCGATTGACATAATAACGGTACAAGTTTTTTCACGCTCCGGTCGAACACGTTCGAGGCTGTCCTGACAGTAGCTACGCGAACAATGCCGTCGGAGCCTGGGTGAGTTTTAATGATTCTTCCGAGAGGCCAGTGCATTGAAGGTACGTTGTCTTCTCTGAGCAGAACGATTGCACCTTCGATGATGGGATGTTGACCCCTGGTCCATTTATTGCGATTTGCCAATTCATTCAGATACTCACGATGCCAGCGCTTCCAGAAATGTTGTTTTAATTGTTGAACACGCTGCCATGCTGATAATCGATTTGCAGGGGTTCCTTGTAGATCGCGATCGCGCAAGCTCGTGAGTGCATCACCGATGAGGAAATGACCTGGAGTGAGTGCGAGGAGGTCGGAGGGATCTGAAGAAAGTGGAGTGAGGGGTCGAGAGTTGAGGATAGCTTCGACATCGATAATCAGTGTATTAAGCCCTTCAAATGTGAGTAATTCCGGGCCTACGACGCGTTTTAGATGATATTTAAAAGATTTTACCGCAGCTTCCCATAAGCCTCCAAAATGGGGAGCTTGTGGAGGAATAAAATGCCAATTGATGGCTCGTTCAATGAGGAAGGTGTTGATTTTTTTGAGATGGTCGTCTGATCGTAAGAGTTCTCGGAGTTCTCGTAGTTCATTATTGGCTCCCTTGAAATTTGTACCGTTATCTGAATATAAGTTCACACAAAATCCCCTTCTTGCGAGACAAACAAAGACTGCCACATAAACCTTGACTCGACCGCGGTTGCGATGTTGTTTTTCTTTGATAAAAAAAGGTCCGCAGTAGTCGATTCCTACGTTTGTGAATGGACGCGATTCTGTCACTCGTGCTATTGGTAGATTACCCATAATATAATCCACGGATGGAGGACTTGCTCGCCGGCAACGTACACATCCATGAATGGTTCTCCATACCAGACTTCTACCGTCTATTGGCCAGTACGTTCGCCTTAGTGAATACAACGTGGTTTGTGCTCCCGCATGTAGAAGATTCTTGTGTTCATTCATAATGATGCAGGTGGTGATATGTGATTTTGGAAGGAGAATTGGATGTTTTTGCGAGTAGGTCAGAGTTGAGTTTTTGAGACGTCCTCCCACTCTCAGAAGTCCGTCTTGATCGAGAAATGGATTCAATTTGGCCAGTTTTCCGTGTAGATAGGGATCCGATTGACGACGAAGCGCCAGTATTTCTGTTTTGAAATATATTTCTTGGAGCATTCTGAGGATGGTAACCCTTGATTGGGATAATTCAGAGACAGTCAAGCTTCCCTTAATGATTCGACCCGGCCTCCATCGCCGACAGATTGCAATGACTCGCACTAATTTTGTCCATGATGAATACCGTTCGAGGATTTTCGCGTCTTTGGTGACAGGAATTGTTGCCATGCAAATTGCGATTTTTCGCTCCGGATCGTTAATGTGTGTGACTGGTTCCCAAGTAGGCCAGTGCGAGTGCTCTTGTTGGAGCCAAGATGGTCCGTTCTGCCAGACGGATGATTGTAAAAAGTCTTTAATTATTTGACCCCGCGACAACAAATCTGCAGGGTTGTCTGTAGAACTGACGTGGCGCCAATCTATGATGGTTGTAGTGGATTGAATTTCAGACACTCTGTTGGCGACGAAGGTTTTTAAGGTGTGTGGTGAGGATCTCAACCAATGTAAAACTATCGTGGAATCTGTCCAATATACTGTGCGTTCGATCTGCATGCCTAGTGCCTTCTTCACGGTGGTCATGAGCGATGCTAGCAACACCGACCCACATAATTCAAGTCGCGGAATGGATTTGCTCTTTAAAGGTGCGACTCTGGATTTTGCGACTAGAAGTTCCACGATTGTCTCCCCGTGATTGTTCTGAGATCGAATATACACGCAGGCCCCGTAGGCCCTTTCGCTAGCATCGCAGAACCCATGTAGTTCAATGTTGGATGCAGATTGAATGACGGTTTTTCGCCGGAATCTTGCCTGGTTGAGCAGAGGTAATTGAGAGTAATATTGACTCCATTTATTGTGTATTGCCATAGGTAAGGATTCGTCCCAATCGATTCTTAAAGTCCAGAGCTCCTGAAGGATTAGTTTTGCCGTAATGATGACTGGTCCTAATAGGCCTAGAGGGTCGTAAATTTTTGCAATTTCTGAACTAATAAAGCGTTTGGTGGCGCGGGGTGTGTGGAGAATGGGTCTAACAGTGTAGGTGATGGAGTCATCTGCCGAATTCCAGACTATCCCTAAAGTTTTGACTATTGATGATTCGCCTAAATGTAATTGTTGATTTATGTTTTCGTCGGGTAGATCTTCGAGTAAACGTTTGTCGTTGGATGCCCATTGCCTGATGTGCAACCCTGCTGTGTTGAGTAATGATGTTAGTTCCTTGCGCAATGAGATGGCTTCTTGGATCGTGGGGGTTCCAGTTATCAGATCGTCTACATAGAAATCTTGTTTTAAAACTTTGGACGCCTGGGGAAACCGGTGATGTTCATCGTCCGCTAGTTGGGTTAAGCATCGTATGGCCAAATAGGGCGCTGCTGATAGTCCGAACGTGACGGTGTTCAGTTGGAAGGTCTTAATGCTGTCGTTATGGTCTCGCCAGAGTACTTGATGAAATTTCCTATCTTCTGGACGTATTAAAAATTGTCGGTACATCTTTTCGATGTCACCAGTGACAACGTATTGATGTGTGCGGAATCTCAGGAGAATATACAATAAGTCATCTTGGATTTTGGGGCCAGTATGTAATACGTCGTTGAGTGATAGACCCGTGCTTGAGGCAGGTGATCCGTCGAAAACGATGCGGAGCTTGGTGGTTTGGCTGGACATTTTGAGTACCCCGTGGTGTGCAAGGTAATAGCCTTCGTTGGTATCAGGGATCTCGGACATGTGGCCAAGATCCAAATATTCCTTAAAAATAGCTTCGTACTGATTATTTAACTCCGGATCTCGTTTTAACTTTCTTTCTAAGGATAGAAATCGTTTATAGGCTGCTGATTTCGATTCTCCGAGTTTTGGTTTGTCGTTGTTGAATGGAAGCGATACGACGTATCTTCCTTCCGCGTTTCGTGTGATCGTGTTTTTGAAATATTCCTCACATGCTGTTTCTGCTTCTGAGAAATGAGGTATTTGTGGACCGTCTTCAATTTCCCAAAAACGTGTGAGATCGAACTGGAGTGATGTGTGTGTGTGGCATGAAGCACTTCTTATTGGTTTGAATGTGGGTGCGCTCCCCCCGATTACCCAACCCAACATTGTTTTCTGAAGATATAGGTCTGGGTCATCGGGTTGTGAAAGATTGATCTGACCTACACTTAAAATGGATAATGCCGTGCCGGCTCCTAACAGCATGTCGATTGGTGCCGGGCGGTGGAACGTAGGATCTGCGAGTTCGATGTTTCTTGGGATGTTTAGGGTAGCGCGATCAATTGTATCGCTTGGAATTGCGGTTGCAATGTTGGGCACGACTAAAAAGGTGAGAGTTCGCTGATAGTTCTTGATTCTGGAACGGATGGTGGCCTTGACGATGTGTTTCGCCACAGTAGTGAGAGTATCGAGCGCGCCGACCGGAATGGAACAATGTTTTAGAGGTAAGGAGAGTTTCTTTGCAAGATCTTGTGTCATGAAGTTTGTGGTCGAGCAGGTGTCGATTAAAGCCCGGCATGTCACTGGTTTATGTGTCCTACTGATAGCGTGGATGATTGCCGTAACCAAAAGGTCGTTTGATTGGGAGTCTACAATAAAAATGTTGTGAGTGTCCCTGTCCCTTGAGATCCCACGAGGAAATAGTCACCGATTGCACAAAGGTTGGTCTGGCTCAGTGATTTCTTCTTGTGGAGCTGTGGTTGATATGGCTGTGTGTGTGGTCGTAGTTGCGGAAGTGGAGGGTTTCTGATTCACCGTATGGTTTGGTTGATGTATAAGAGTGTGGTGACGTTGGTTGCAAATTCGGCATGTGAAAATCGAGCGGCATATGTTGGTGGTGTGGCCAGGTCGTAAACAATTGTGGCACAATGAATTTTTTGTAGCATTTTCTAATCGCGTAGTGGGGGAAGCTGAATTGAAGACTTCACAATCCCGAACCATGTGTGACCCGTTGCAGATTGGACATTGCGCAGTTTTGGCGGTGAAAAATGTCTGCGTCTTCGAGTAGTTTGCGTGGATACTTTTAGGAGATGTATTTACTGAGGGGTGACGAGTTCTGGAGATTAGATTGGTTCCGTTGACAACTATTGAACAGTTTGCTCGTTTTCGTAGGAATTTGATGAGGTGCGTGTATGATGGCATTTGCTTGTCTGGTAACGTGAGTTCCCATTGCAAAATTGTATCTGAATTGAGTTTTGATAGGATTGTTGATATAAGAAGTGTGTTCCAAGTTGCTACGGGTTCCCCGAGATTGTTTAGTGCGCGTAGATGTTGATTCAAGGTGTCTAGTAAATCGTCGATTGCTTCGGGTGTGTCTTTTGCGAGCTTCGGAATCTCTCGAATCGCATCACAATGTCGTAAAAGGGTTTTGCGTGGACAGTCGAATTTTTCTTTCAGTATTTCAATCGCGGCAGGATAGTTCACATCGGTCGTTGTTAACGATTTGATGCATGCGGCGGCTTTCCCGGTGAGGGTTGATCTTAGGTATTGCAATTTTTGCACTGAGGTGAGGTTTTCGTTGCGGTCGATCGTCGATGAAAACAGGTCGTAGAAGGATGACCAATTTTCAATGGTTCCGTCGAACGTCGGTAATCGCATCTCCGGTAATTTTACGGCTATGGGGGCTGATATGATAGATGCTGGTGACTCAGTAAGGTTGTTGCGCGTGGTGTTCAGTGACTCGTCGTGTTGAAGAATTCGTTTTGCACGAGCTACAACTGCGTAATAATCGCATTGGATCTCTGATCGTCGCGTTTCTTCCGATGAATCTAGCGTTTCTATATCAAATTGTATATCATCGAACCGATTCCATGATTTAACAAGTCCATTGAGATGTTCTGTGATTAATAGTTTATCGCAGTGATCTGGATCTTGTGAATTGTCCAGAACTCTGGTAAGTGTTGTAATTTGACCGATAATATTACCACGTTTGCGGCGTAACGTGCTGATTTGGATGTCTGCGGAAGCCATTGTAGGAAAACGGGACGCGATATGGGAATCGATGATGCTATGAATGAGCCTACCTTTGTGATGCGAAGAATTGAATGATTGGATTTCGCTGACGTTCCTGTTTCCTTGTAGCTCTGAAGGCGGATGTGTAGTAGGATTTCAGAGTTGCTAGCGTGGATCGGCCTGATACTGGTGGTGTTATGATCCTATGAATGATCGTCTGTTGGTTGTGTTGTCGATGTCTGTTGAATTCACAAACACTATATCCGGCTCGAAGGACCAATGTTTTTCCGCGTATTTGATATTCGCGGTTCCCTATGACTTTTCAAGATGCTAGGGATAATAAGCTGAGTTTCGGTTTTTTGTAACTTGGAATATATTTGAACATTCAACTTCACATCGATATAGAATATAATTTTTAGAGTGTAGACTATTCCGTGTTCGGGTTGATGGTAGAATGAATGTTGTGTGTTGTGTCTTCTCGGAGGTAAGTTCGGTGTGGGTGTGTTCTACATTTGGGACAGTCGGATTTGTGGATTATTCATTTTTTGCGAGGAGTGAGGGAAACGGTCGCCCTGACTGATTGGAGTACGAAATTAGAAAGGTGACCGCCCCAAACTAAGGGTCACCCGCAGGTAGTGTTCGTGCCCTCGGGTGACGCCCGTGAAGTAATCCGAGTGTCCCAAGGATAGGCCGTAGCAAACAATGATCCGGAAAATGCCTCTTCTCGGTGGAACATGCATATCGTAAAAAACGGCTAGAATTGACATTTGGTGACCAACTGTGGGTCATAAAAGAAATACTTGAATAGACGACGGAAATGGCTTTCAACGAAATTGTTTGCTACGGGTGTTCTGGCATTTCGATTGCTTTGTCCAAAATATGCTATTTCCTAGGGCCTTCGGTCCCTGGGTTATCCACATCTGGCAATTTTCCTCTTCCCAGGGACGGGCGTAGATGGTCAATAATGTTTGACTCGAGGACAACATCTTTCTTCGTTTGATTTGTAGGGGTTCCGTCATACAACGGAACAGTGTTTATCGCATGATATTGAAGCTAAATCGTATGTTCGCGTTGATTTAAAGTTAATTCGTGTATTTCGCATGAATCTGAAGCTAAATTATCCATTTCGCATGAATTTGAAGCGTAATCGGTTATTTAAAATCGTTATTTCGCACGAATTTGAAGCGAAATCGTGTGTTTCGCATGATATTGAAGCTATATCGTATGTTTCGCGTTGATTTAAAGGCAATTCGTGTATTTCGTATGAATCTGAAGTTAAATTGTTCATTTCGCATGAATTTGAAGCGAAATCGATTATTTAAAATCGTTATTTCGCACGAATTTGAAGCGAAATCGTGTGTTACGCATGATATTGGAGCTAAATCGTATGTTTCGCGTTGATTTAAATCTAATTCGGGTATTTCGCATGAATCTGAAGCTAAATTGTTCATTTCGCATGAATTTGAAGCTAAATCTATTATTTAAAATCTTTATTTCGCACGAATTTGAAGCGAAATCGTGTGTTTCGCATGATATTGAAGCTAAATCGTATGTTTCGCGTTGATTTAAAGCTAATTCGTGTATTTCGCATGAATATGAAGTTAAATTGTTCATTTCGCATGAATTTGAAGCTAAATCGTGTGTTTCGCATGATATTGGAGTTAAATCGTATGTTTCGCGTTGATTTAAATATAATTCGGGTATTTCGCATGAATCTGAAGCTAAATTGTTCATTTCGCATGAATTTGAAGCTAAATTGTTTGTTAAAAACCGCTATTTCGCACGAATTTGAAGCGAAATCGTGTGTTTCGCATGATATTGGAGCTAAATCGTATGTTTCGAGTTGATTTAAAGCAAATTCGTGTATTTCGTATGAATCTGAAGCTAAATTGTTCATTTCGCATGAATTTGAAGCAAAATCTATTATTTAAAATCTTTATTTCGCACGAATTTGAAGCGAAATCGTGTGTTTTGCATGATATTGAAGCCAAATCGTATGTTTCGCGTGAATTTGAAGCTGATTCGTTTATATCGTATGAATCTGAAGTTCAATTGTTCATTTCGCATGAATTTGTAGCGAAATCGATTATTTAAAATCATTATTTCGCACGAATTTGAAGCGAAATCGTGTGTTTCGCATGATATTGAATCTAAATCGTATGTTTCGCGTGGATTTAAAGCTAATTCGTGTATTTCGCATGAATCTGAATCTAAACTGTTCATTCCGCATGAATTTGAAGCAAAATCAATTATTTAAAATCGTTATTTCGCATTAATTTGAAGCGAAATCGTGAGTTTCGCATGATATTGAAGCTATATCATATGTTTCGCGTGAATTTGAAGCTGATTCGTGTATTTCGCATGAATCTGAAGCTAAACTGTGCATTTCGCATGAATTTGAAGCTAAATCTTTTGTTTAAAATCGCTATTTCGCACGAATTTGAAGCGAGATCGTGTGTTTCGCATGATATTGAAGCTAAATCGTATGTTTCGCGTGGATTTAAAGTTAATTCGTGTATTTCGCATGAATCTGAATCTAAATTGTTCATTTCGCATGAATTTGAAGCGTAATCAATTATTTAAAATTGTTATTTCGCACGAATTTGTTGCGAAATCGTGTGTTTCGCACGATATTGAAGCTAAATCGTATGTTTCGCGTGGATTTAAAGTTAATTCGTGTATTTCGCATGAATCTGAATCTAAATTGTACATTTCGCATGAATTTGAAGCGTAATCTATTATTTAATATCGTTATTTCGCACGAATTTGAAGCGAAATCGTGTGTTTCGCATGATATTGAAGCTAAATCGTATGTTTCGCGTGAATTTGAAGCTGATTCGTGTATTTCGCATGAATCTGAAGCTAAATTGTTCATTTCGCATGAATTTGAAGCCAAATCGTTTGTTAAAAACCGCTATTTCGCACGAATTTGAAGCGAAATCGTGTGTTTCGCATGATATTGGAGCTAAATCGTATGTTTCGCGTTGATTTAAAGCAAATTCGTGTATTTCGTATGAATCTGAAGCTGAATTGTTCATTTCGCATGAATTTGAAGCGTAATCAATTATTTAAAATCGTTATTTCGCACGAATTTGTTGCGAAATCGTGTGTTTCGCATGATATTGAAGCTAAATCGTATGTTTCGCGTGGATTTAAAGTTAATTCGTGTATTTCGCATGAATCTGAATCTAAATTGTACATTTCGCATGAATTTGAAGCGTAATCTATTATTTAATATCGTTATTTCGCACGAATTTGAAGCGAAATCGTGTGTTTCGCATGATATTGAAGCTAAATCGTATGTTTCGCGTGAATTTGAAGCTGATTCGTGTATTTCGCATGAATCTGAAGCTAAATTGTTCATTTCGCATGAATTTGAAGCCAAATCGTTTGTTAAAAACCGCTATTTCGCACGAATTGAAGCGAAATCGTGTGTTTCGCATGATATTGGAGCTAAATCGTATGTTTCGCGTTGATTTAAAGCAAATTCGTGTA
This sequence comes from Megalopta genalis, assembly GCF_051020955.1. Taxonomy (NCBI): domain Eukaryota; kingdom Metazoa; phylum Arthropoda; class Insecta; order Hymenoptera; family Halictidae; genus Megalopta; species Megalopta genalis. Next base: position 65,389 of record NW_027477383.1, read on the forward strand.
TTTCGTATGAATCTGAAGCTGAATTGTTCATTTCGCATGAATTTGAAGCAAAATCTATTATTTAAAATCTTTATTTCGCACGAATTTGAAGCGAAATCGTGTGTTTCGCATGATATTGAAGCGAAATCGTATGTTTCGCGTGAATTTGAAGCTGATTCGTATATATCGTATGAATCTGAAGTTCAATTGTTCATTTCGCATGAATTTGAAGCGAAATCGATTATTTAAAATCATTATTTCGCACGAATTTGAAGTGAAATCGTGTGTTTCGCATGATATTGAATCTAAATCGTATGTTTCGCGTGGATTTAAAGCTAATTCGTGTATTTCGCATGAATCTGAATCTAAACTGTTCATTCCGCATGAATTTGAAGCAAAATCAATTATTTAAAATCGTTAGTTCGCATTAATTTGAAGCGAAATCGTGAGTTTCGCATGATATTGAAGCTATATCATATGTTTCGCGTGAATTTGAAGCTGATTCGTGTATTTCGCATGAATCTGAAGCTAAACTGTGCATTTCGCATGAATTTGAAGCTAAATCTTTTGTTTAAAATCGCTATTTCGCACGAATTTGAAGCGAGATCGTGTGTTTCGCATGATATTGAAGCTAAATCGTATGTTTCGCGTTGATTTAAAGATAATTCGTGTATTTCGCATGAATCTGAAGTTAAATTGTTCATTTCGCATAAATTTGAAGCTAAATCGTTTGTTTAATATCGCTATTTCGCACGAATTTCAATCGAAATCGTGCATATCGCACGATATTCAAGCTAAATCGTATGTTTCGCGTGAATTTGAAGCTGATTCGTGTATTTCGCATGAATCTGAAGCTAAACTGTTCATTTCGCATGAATTTGAAGCAAAATCGTTTGTTTAAAATGGCTACTTCGCACGAATTTGAAGCGAAATCGTGTTTATCGCATGATATTGAAGCTAAATCGTATGTTTCGCGTGGATTTAAAGTTAATTCGTGTATTTCGCATGAATCTGAAGCTGAACTGTTCATTTCGCATGAATTTGGAGCTAAATCGTTTGTTTAAATCGCTACTTCACACGAATTTGTAGCGAAATCGTGTGTTTCGCATGATATTGAAGCTAAATCGTATGTTTCACGTTGATTTAAAGCCAATTCGTGTATTTCGTATGAATCTGAAGCTAAATTGTTCATTTCGCATGAATTTGAAGCTAAAACGTTTGTTTAAAAACGCTATTTCGCACGAATTTGAAGCGAGATCGTGTGTTTCGCATGATATTGAAGCTAAATCGTATGTTTAGCGTGAATTTGAAGCTGATTCGTGCATTTCGCATGAATCTGAAGCTAACTTGTTCATTTCGCATAAATTTGAAGCTAAATCGTTTGTTTAATATCGCCATTTCGCACGAATTTCAATCGAAATCGTGTATATCGCATGATATTCAAGCTAAATCGTATGTTTGGCGTGAATTTGAAGCTGATTCGTGTATTTCGCATGAATCTGAAGTTAAATTGTTCATTTCGCATGAATTTGAAGCTAAATCATTTGTTTAAAATCGCTGTTTCGCACGAATTTGAAGCGAAATCGTGTGTTTCGCATGATATTGGAGCTAAATTGTATGTTTCGAGTTGATTTAAAGCAAATCCGTGTATTTCGTATGAATCTGAAGCTAAATTGTTCATTTCGCATGAATTTGAAGCAAAATCTATTATTTAAAATCTTTATTTCGCACGAATTTGAAGCGAAATCGTGTGTTTCGCATGATATTGAAGCTAAATCGTATGTTTCGCGTTGATTTAAAGCTAATTCGTGTATTTCGCATGAATATGAAGTTAAATTGTTCATTTCGCATGAATTTGAAGCTAAATCGTGTGTTTCGCATGATATTGGAGTTAAATCGTATGTTTCGCGTTGATTTAAATATAATTCGGGTATTTCGCATGAATCTGAAGCTAAATTGTTCATTTCGCATGAATTTGAAGCTAAATCGTTTGTTAAAAACCGCTATTTCGCACGAATTTGAAGCGAAATCGTGTGTTTCGCATGATATTGGAGCTAAATCGTATGTTTCGAGTTGATTTAAAGCAAATTCGTGTATTTCGTATGAATCTGAAGCTAAATTGTTCATTTCGCATCAATTTGAAGCGTAATCGGTTATTTAAAATCGTTATTTCGCACGAATTTGAAGCGAAATCGTGTGTGTCGCATGATATTGAAGCTATATCGTATGTTTCGCGTTGATTTAAAGGCAATTCGTGTATTTCGTATGAATCTGAAGTTAAATTGTTCATTTCGCATGAATTTGAAGCGAAATCGATTATTTAAAATCGTTATTTCGCACGAATTTGATGCGAAATCGTGTGTTACGCATGATATTGGAGCTAAATCGTATGTTTCGCGTTGTTTTAAATCTAATTCGAGTATTTCGCATGAATCTGAAGCTAAATTGTTCATTTCGCATGCATATGAAGCTAAATCGTTTGTTTAAAATCGCTATTTCGCACGAATTTCAATCGAAATCGTGTGTTTCGCATGATATTGAAGCTAAATCGTATGTTTCGCGTTGATTTAAAGCCAATTCGTGTATTTCGTATGAATCTGAAGCTAAATTGTTCATTTCGCATGAATTTGAAGCTAAATCGTTTGTTTAATAACGCTATTTCGCCCGGATTTGAAGCGAAATCGTGTGTTTCGAATGATATTGAAGCTAAATCGTATGTTTCGCGTGGATTTAAAGCTAATTCGTGTATTTCGCATGAATCTGAAGCTAAATTGTACATTTCGCATGAATTTGAAGCGTAATCTATTATTTAATATCGTTATTTCGCACGAATTTCAATCGAAATCGTGCATATCGCACGATATTCAAGCTAAATCGTATGTTTCGCGTGAATTTGAAGCTGATTCGTGTATTTCGCATGAATCTGAAGCTAAACTGTTCATTTCGCATGAATTTGAAGCAAAATCGTTTGTTTAAAATGGCTATTTCGCACGAATTTGAAGCGAAATCGTGTTTATCGCATGATATTGAAGCTAAATCGTATGTTCGCGTTGATTTAAAGTTAATTCGTGTATTTCGCATGAATCTGAAGCTAAATTATCCATTTCGCATGAATTTGAAGCGTAATCGGTTATTTAAAATCGTTATTTCGCACGAATTTGAAGCGAAATCGTGTGTTTCGCATGATATTGAAGCTATATCGTATGTTTCGCGTTGATTTAAAGGCAATTCGTGTATTTCGTATGAATCTGAAGTTAAATTGTTCATTTCGCATGAATTTGAAGCGAAATCGATTATTTAAAATCGTTATTTCGCACGAATTTGAAGCGAAATCGTGTGTTACGCATGATATTGGAGCTAAATCGTATGTTTCGCGTTGATTTAAATCTAATTCGGGTATTTCGCATGAATCTGAAGCTAAATTGTTCATTTCGCATGAATTTGAAGCTAAATCTATTATTTAAAATCTTTATTTCGCACGAATTTGAAGCGAAATCGTGTGTTTCGCATGATATTGAAGCTAAATCGTATGTTTCGCGTTGATTTAAAGCTAATTCGTGTATTTCGCATGAATATGAAGTTAAATAGTTCATTTCGCATGAATTTGAAGCTAAATCGTGTGTTTCGCATGATATTGGAGTTAAATCGTATGTTTCGCGTTGATTTAAATATAATTCGGGTATTTCGCATGAATCTGAAGCTAAATTGTTCATTTCGCATGAATTTGAAGCTAAATCGTTTGTTAAAAACCGCTATTTCGCACGAATTTGAAGCGAAATCGTGTGTTTCGCATGATATTGGAGCTAAATCGTATGTTTCGAGTTGATTTAAAGCAAATTCGTGTATTTCGTATGAATCTGAAGCTAAATTATCCATTTCGCATGAATTTGAAGCGTAATCGGTTATTTAAAATCGTTATTTCGCACGAATTTGAAGCGAAATCGTGTGTTTCGCATGATATTGAAGCTATATCGTATGTTTCGCGTTGATTTAAGGCAATTCGTGTATTTCGTATGAATCTGAAGTTAAATTGTTCATTTCGCATGAATTTGAAGCGAAATCGATTATTTAAAATCGTTATTTCGCACGAATTTGATGCGAAATCGTGTGTTACGCCATGATATTGGAGCTAAATCGTATGTTTCGCGTTGATTTAAATCTAATTCGGGTATTTCGCATGAATCTGAAGCTAATTGTTCATTTCGCATGAATTTGAAGCTAAATCTATTATTTAAAATCTTTATTTCGCACGAATTTGAAGCGAAATCGTGTGTTTCGCATGATATTGAAGCTAAATCGTATGTTTCGCTTTGATTTAAAGCTAATTCGTGTATTTCGCATGAATATGAAGTTAAATTGTTCATTTCGCATGAATTTGAAGCTAAATCGTGTGTTTCGCATGATATTGGAGTTAAATCGTATGTTTCGCGTTGATTTAAATATAATTCGGGTATTTCGCATGAATCTGAAGCTAAATTGTTCATTTCGCATGAATTTGAAGCTAAATCGTTTGTTAAAAACCGCTATTTCGCACGAATTTGAAGCGAAATCGTGGTGTTTCGCATGATATTGGAGCTAAATCGTATGTTTCGAGTTGATTTAAAGCAAATTCGTGTATTTCGTATGAATCTGAAGCTAAATTGTTCATTTCGCATGAATTTGAAGCAAAATCTATTATTTAAAATCTTTATTTCGCACGAATTTGAAGCGAAATCGTGTGTTTTGCATGATATTGAAGCCAAATCGTATGTTTCGCGTGAATTTGAAGCTGATTCGTTTATATCGTATGAATCTGAAGTTCAATTGTTCATTTCGCATGAATTTGTAGCGAAATCGATTATTTAAAATCATTATTTCGCACGAATTTGAAGCGAGATCGTGTGTTTCGCATGATATTGAAGCTAAATCGTATGTTTCGCGTGGATTTAAAGTTAATTCGTGTATTTCGCATGAATCTGAATCTAAATTGTTCATTTCGCATGAATTTGAAGCGTAATCAATTATTTAAAATTGTTATTTCGCACGATTTGTTGCGAAATCGTGTGTTTCGCATGATATTGAAGCTAAATCGTATGTTTCGCGTGGATTTAAAGTTAATTCGTGTATTTCGCATGAATCTGAATCTAAATTGTACATTTCGCATGAATTTGAAGCGTAATCTATTATTTAATATCGTTATTTCGCACGAATTTGAAGCGAATCGTGTGTTTCGCATGATATTGAAGCTAAATCGTATGTTTCGCGTGAATTTGAAGCTGATTCGTGTATTTCGCATGAATCTGAAGCTAAATTGTTCATTTCGCATGAATTTGAAGCCAAATCGATTATTTAAAATCGTTATTTCGCACGAATTTGAAGCGAAATCGTGTGTTACGCATGATATTGGAGCTAAATCGTATGTTTCGCGTTGATTTAAATCTAATTCGGGTATTTCGCATGAATCTGAAGCTAAATTGTTCATTTCGCATGAATTTGAAGCGTAATCAATTATTTAAAATCGTTATTTCGCACGAATTTGTTGCGAAATCGTGTGTTTCGCATGATATTGAAGCTAAATCGTATGTTTCGCGTGGATTTAAAGCTAATTCGTGTATTTCGCATGAATATGAAGTTTAAATAGTTCATTTCGCATGAATTTGAAGCTAAATCGTGTGTTTCGCATGATATTGGAGTTAAATCGTATGTTTCGCGTTGATTTAAATATAATTCGGGTATTTCGCATGAATCTGAAGCTAAATTGTTCATTTCGCATGAATTTGAAGCTAAATCGTTTGTTAAAAACCGCTATTTCGCACGAATTTGAAGCGAAATCGTGTGTTTCGCATGATATTGGAGCTAAATCGTATGTTTCGAGTTGATTTTAAAGCAAATTCGTGTATTTCGTATGAATCTGAAGCTAAATTATCCATTTCGCATGAATTTGAAGCGTAATCGGTTATTTAAAATCGTTATTTCGCACGAATTTGAAGCGAAATCGTGTGTTTCGCATGATATTGAAGCTATATCGTATGTTTCGCGTTGATTTAAAGGCAATTCGTGTATTTCGTATGAATCTGAAGTTAAATTGTTCATTTCGCATGAATTTGAAGCGAAATCGATTATTTAAAATCGTTATTTCGCACGAATTTGAAGCGAAATCGTGTGTTACGCATGATATTGGAGCTAAATCGTATGTTTCGCGTGATTAAATCTAATTCGGGTATTTCGCATGAATCTGAAGCTAAATTGTTCATTTCGCATGAATTTGAAGCTAAATCTATTATTTAAAATCTTTATTTCGCACGAATTTGAAGCGAAATCGTGTGTTTCGCATGATATTGAAGCTAAATCGTATGTTTCGCGTTGATTTAAAGCTAATTCGTGTAATTTCGCATGAATATGAAGTTAAATTGTTCATTTCGCATGAATTTGAAGCTAAATCGTGTGTTTCGCATGATATTGGAGTTAAATCGTATGTTTCGCGTTGATTTAAATATAATTCGGGTATTTCGCATGAATCTGAAGCTAAATTGTTCATTTCGCATGAATTTGAAGCTAAATCGTTTGTTAAAAACCGCTATTTCGCACGAATTTGAAGCGAATCGTGTGTTTCGCATGATATTGGAGCTAAATCGTATGTTTCGAGTTGATTTAAAGCAAATTCGTGTATTTCGTATGAATCTGAAGCTAAATTGTTCATTTCGCATGAATTTGAAGCAAAATCTATTATTTAAAATCTTATTTCGCACGAATTTGAAGCGAAATCGTGTGTTTTGCATGATATTGAAGCCAAATCGTATGTTTCGCGTGAATTTGAAGCTGATTCGTTTATATCGTATGATCTGAAGTTCAATTGTTCATTTCGCATGAATTTGTAGCGAAATCGATTATTTAAAATCATTATTTCGCACGAATTTGAAGCGAAATCGTGTGTTTCGCATGATATTGAATCTAAATCGTATGTTTCGCGTGGATTTAAAGCTAATTCGTGTATTTCGCATGAATCTGATCTAAACTGTTCATTCCGCATGAATTTGAAGCAAAATCAATTATTTAAAATCGTTATTTCGCATTAATTTGAAGCGAAATCGTGAGTTTCGCATGATATTGAAGCTATATCATATGTTTCGCGTGAATTTGAAGCTGATTCGTGTATTTCGCATGAATCTGAAGCTAAACTGTGCATTTCGCATGAATTTGAAGCTAAATCTTTTGTTTAAAATCGCTATTTCGCACGAATTTGAAGCGAGATCGTGTGTTTCGCATGATATTGAAGCTAAATCGTATGTTTCGCGTGGATTTAAAGTTAATTCGTGTATTTCGCATGAATCTGAATCTAAATTGTTCATTTCGCATGAATTTGAAGCGTAATCAATTATTTAAAATTGTTATTTCGCACGAATTTGTTGCGAAATCGTGTGTTTCGCATGATATTGAAGCTAAATCGTATGTTTCGCGTGGATTTAAAGTTAATTCGTGTATTTCGCATGAATCTGAATCTAAATTGTACATTTCGCATGAATTTGAAGCGTAATCTATTATTTAATATCGTTATTTCGCACGAATTTGAAGCGAAATCGTGTGTTTCGCATGATATTGAAGCTATATCGTATGTTTCGCGTTGATTTAAAGGCAATTCGTGTATTTCGTATGAATCTGAAGTTAAATTGTTCATTTCGCATGAATTTGAAGCGAAATCGATTATTTAAAATCGTTATTTCGCACGAATTTGAAGCGAAATCGTGTGTTACGCATGATATTGGAGCTAAATCGTATGTTTCGCGTTGATTTAAATCTAATTCGGGTATTTCGCATGAATCTGAAGCTAAATTGTTCATTTCGCATGAATTTGAAGCTAAATCTATTATTTAAAATCTTTATTTCGCACGAATTTGAAGCGAAATCGTGTGTTTCGCATGATATTGAAGCTAAATCGTATGTTTCGCGTTGATTTAAAGCTAATTCGTGTATTTCGCATGAATATGAAGTTTAAATAGTTCATTTCGCATGAATTTGAAGCTAAATCGTGTGTTTCGCATGATATTGGAGTTAAATCGTATGTTTCGCGTTGATTTAAATATAATTCGGGTATTTCGCATGAATCTGAAGCTAAATTGTTCATTTCGCATGAATTTGAAGCTAAATCGTTGTTAAAAACCGCTATTTCGCACGAATTTGAAGCGAAATCGTGTGTTTCGCATGATATTGAAGCGAAATCGTATGTTTCGCGTGAATTTGAAGCTGATTCGTATATATCGTATGAATCTGAAGTTCAATTGTTCATTTCGCATGAATTTGAAGCGAAATCGATTATTTAAAATCATTATTTCGCACGAATTTGAAGTGAAATCGTGTGTTTCGCATGATATTGAATCTAAATCGTATGTTTCGCGTGGATTTAAAGCTAATTCGTGTATTTCGCATGAATCTGAATCTAAACTGTTCATTCCGCATGAATTTGAAGCAAAATCAATTATTTAAAATCGTTAGTTCGCATTAATTTGAAGCGAAATCGTGAGTTTCGCATGATATTGAAGCTATATCATATGTTTCGCGTGAATTTGAAGCTGATTCGTGTATTTCGCATGAATCTGAAGCTAAACTGTGCATTTCGCATGAATTTGAAGCTAAATCTTTTGTTTAAAATCGCTATTTCGCACGAATTTGAAGCGAGATCGTGTGTTTCGCATGATATTGAAGCTAAATCGTATGTTTCGCGTGGATTTAAAGTTAATTCGTGTATTTCGCATGAATCTGAATCTAAATTGTTCATTTCGCATGAATTTGAAGCGTAATCAATTATTTAAAATTGTTATTTCGCACGAATTTGTTGCGAAATCGTGTGTTTCGCATGATATTGAAGCTAAATCGTATGTTTCGCGTGGATTTAAAGTTAATTCGTGTATTTCGCATGAATCTGAATCTAAATTGTACATTTCGCATGAATTTGAAGCGTAATCTATTATTTAATATCGTTATTTCGCACGAATTTGAAGCGAAATCGTGTGTTTCGCATGATATTGAAGCTAAATCGTATGTTTCGCGTGAATTTGAAGCTGATTCGTGTATTTCGCATGAATCTGAAGCTAAATTGTTCATTTCGCATGAATTTGAAGCCAAATCGTTTGTTAAAAACCGCTATTTCGCACGAATTTGAAGCGAAATCGTGTGTTTCGCATGATATTGGAGCTAAATCGTATGTTTCGCGTTGATTTTAAAGCAAATTCGTGTATTTCGTATGAATCTGAAGCTGAATTGTTCATTTCGCATGAATTTGAAGCGTAATCAATTATTTAAAATCGTTATTTCGCACGAATTTGTTGCGAAATCGTGTGTTTCGCATGATATTGAAGCTAAATCGTATGTTTCGCGTGGATTTAAAGTTAATTCGTGTATTTCGCATGAATCTGAATCTAAATTGTACATTTCGCATGAATTTGAAGCGTAATCTATTATTTAATATCGTTATTTCGCACGAATTTGAAGCGAAATCGTGTGTTTCGCATGATATTGAAGCTAAATCGTATGTTTCGCGTGAATTTGAAGCTGATTCGTGTATTTCGCATGAATCTGAAGCTAAATTGTTCATTTCGCATGAATTTGAAGCCAAATCGTTTGTTAAAAAACCGCTATTTCGCACGAATTTGAAGCGAAATCGTGTGTTTCGCATGATATTGGAGCTAAATCGTATGTTCGCGTTGATTTAAAGGCAAATTCGTGTATTTCGTATGAATCTGAAGCTGAATTGTTCATTTCGCATGAATTTGAAGCAAAATCTATTATTTAAAATCTTTATTTCGCACGAATTTGAAGCGAAATCGTGTGTTTCGCATGATATTGAAGCGAAATCGTATGTTTCGCGTGAATTTGAAGCTGATTCGTATATATCGTATGAATCTGAAGTTCAATTGTTCATTTCGCATGAATTTGAAGCGAAATCGATTATTTAAAATCATTATTTCGCACGAATTTGAAGTGAAATCGTGTGTTTCGCATGATATTGAATCTAAATCGTATGTTTCGCGTGGATTTAAAGCTAATTCGTGTATTTCGCATGAATCTGAATCTAAACTGTTCATTCCGCATGAATTTGAAGCAAAATCAATTATTTAAAATCGTTAGTTCGCATTAATTTGAAGCGAAATCGTGAGTTTCGCATGATATTGAAGCTATATCATATGTTTCGCGTGAATTTGAAGCTGATTCGTGTATTTCGCATGAATCTGAAGCTAAACTGTGCATTTCGCATGAATTTGAAGCTAAATCTTTTGTTTAAAATCGCTATTTCGCACGAATTTGAAGCGAGATCGTGTGTTTCGCATGATATTGAAGCTAAATCGTATGTTTCGCGGTGATTTAAAGATAATTCGTGTATTTCGCATGAATCTGAAGCTAAATTGTTCATTTCGCATAAATTTGAAGCTAAATCGTTTGTTTAATATCGCTATTTCGCACGAATTTCAATCGAAATCGTGCATATCGCACGATATTCAAGCTAAATCGTATGTTTCGCGTGAATTTGAAGCTGATTCGTGTATTTCGCATGAATCTGAAGCTAAACTGTTCATTTCGCATGAATTTGAAGCAAAATCGTTTGTTTAAAATGGCTACTTCGCACGAATTTGAAGCGAAATCGTGTTTATCGCATGATATTGAAGCTAAATCGTATGTTTCGCGTGGATTTAAAGTTAATTCGTGTATTTCGCATGAATCTGAAGCTGAACTGTTCATTTCGCATGAATTTGGAGCTAAATCGTTTGTTTAAATCGCTACTTCACACGAATTTGTAGCGAAATCGTGTGTTTCGCATGATATTGAAGCTAAATCGTATGTTTCACGTTGATTTAAAGCCAATTCGTGTATTTCGTATGAATCTGAAGCTAAATTGTTCATTTCGCATGAATTTGAAGCTAAAACGTTTGTTTAAAAACGCTATTTCGCACGAATTGAAGCGAGATCGTGTGTTTCGCATGATATTGAAGCTAATCGTATGTTTAGCGTGAATTTGAAGCTGATTCGTGCATTTCGCATGAATCTGAAGCTAACTTGTTCATTTCGCATAAATTTGAAGCTAAATCGTTTGTTTAATATCGCCATTTCGCACGAATTTCAATCGAAATCGTGTATATCGCATGATATTCAAGCTAAATCGTATGTTTGGCGTGAATTTGAAGCTGATTCGTGTATTTCGCATGAATCTGAAGTTAAATTGTTCATTTCGCATGAATTTGAAGCTAAATCATTTGTTTAAAATCGCTGTTTCGCACGAATTTGAAGCGAAATCGTTGTGTTTCGCATGATATTGGAGCTAAATCGTATGTTTCGAGTTGATTTAAAGCAAATCCGTGTATTTCGTATGAATCTGAAGCTAAATTGTTCATTTCGCATGAATTTGAAGCAAAATCTATTATTTAAAATCTTTATTTCGCACGAATTTGAAGCGAAATCGTGTGTTTTCGCATGATATTGAAGCTAAATCGTATGTTTCGCGTTGATTTAAAGCTAATTCGTGTATTTCGCATGAATATGAAGTTAAATTGTTCATTTCGCATGAATTTGAAGCTAAATCGTGTGTTTCGCATGATATTGAGTTAAATCGTATGTTTCGCGTTGATTTAAATATAATTCGGGTATTTCGCATGAATCTGAAGCTAAATTGTTCATTTCGCATGAATTTGAAGCTAAATCGTTTGTTAAAAACCGCTATTTCGCACGAATTTGAAGCGAAATCGTGTGTTTCGCATGATATTGGAGCTAAATCGTATGTTTCGAGTTGATTAAAGCAAATTCGTGTATTTCGTATGAATCTGAAGCTAAATTGTTCATTTCGCATGAATTTGA